>NW_024081503.1:632988-810493 GCF_003009895.1 Hyaena hyaena | reverse complement strand
GGATTCTGCGTCCTTTGTCTCCCAATCTCTCAGGTTTTGTAAGGTTTCCAATGGCTTCAGATCTTTTCTGTGTGATGTATGGGCGCGAGTGCAAGTACGGAGCTCCTTACTTCTCCGCCATCTTGCCCCTCCTCTCTTTTGTTTTTTGTTTTAATGGGGCTTGGTAAGGCCAAGTGATTCTCCATGAATCAGATTTCCCCTAAGTCAAGTACCAATGTGATCTATTCTTCTTCACTTTTCCTGTCGTTTTCCTCCTATTTCAACCACCACTTGCATGCAATTAATTTCCTCAGGCTCATCAAGTCACTGACTAAAAATTTATTAACAGAGGTTCCTCTCAGCTCTATTTTTATGCTATGTTTCTGATGTTACCCTCTCCTCTTTATTTGTTACTACATTTTTCCATTTTCCCCTCTCTCCCTTCAGGTTTAGATCTGATCTTAGGGAAACATTTACTTACTGCATTGTAGTAGCCAGACTCAGAGATGTGACCTGTTCATTCCCACTCCTGGTATCTTTACCTTTGTGTAATTTTCTCCCAGATTGTACCAGAGTTTGTGTGATCAACAGAGTATAGCAGAATTGAAGCATTTATCATTGCCAAGTTTGGCGTCTAAAGACTACTGCTTCGATCTTGATTTTGTCTATGTGCATGTGTGTGTTTGAGTGTAGTCACTTGCTCTTTGGGAGGTGAGCTGCCATATTATAAGAATATTCAGACACCCTATGGAAAGGACCAAGTGATGAAGGATAGTGCCCTTTGGCCAATAACCAAGAAAGAATGGAAGCTTACCAACAAGAACTTGAGTGACCTTAGATGCTGATTCTTCAGCCTTGGTTGAGTCTTGAGATCACTGAAATCCTAGTCTACAGTTGGACCATAACCTTGTGAGAGGACATGAGCCAGAACCATCCACTCAGACTATTTCAGAATTCCAGAGTCAGAAACTGTCTGAGATAACAAATATTTGTTAAAAATTGCTATACTGGGGGGGGGGGTTAATTTGTTACATAACAATAGATAAGCAATACAAGCATAATATGTACTTATAGCAGGACCTCATCACTTTGTCATCCCTTCTTTTGAGAAACTGAAGTTAAGACATACTTCCTACATATTGGACTCAATACACTAGAGTTGACACTTAGGTTTTTGTAAAACTACTACATGGTAGCTTCTCTACCTTTCATGTTAGTCCAGAATTTAAGGCTGACCTTGTCTTGCATCTTCATCTTAGAGGGAGGAAAGCTGAATTATTGGATACTAGACTATCCCCAGAAGCTGGGTCATACCCTTAACTACTCTGCTTGATAGAGGGTTGAGTATATGTGTGGAGGAAAATACAGTTGTACAATCAAGTTTTAGAATGCTTCGTTTGGGTCAAAATATATATTTCTTGTCCCTTCTTATCATGGCAAAGACTAATTCTCCATAGATAGAGCTGACTCTCTTTTATGGTCTGTGAAGTCATGGCAAACACTGGATTAGCAAGTACTGAACCATTGCTCCTAGGAGAAATAGAGGGTTAGTTTCCTGCAATATTCTGGTTATATTTTCTTTAATTGATCAATATATAACCTTGTTTTATGTGCATTTTTGCCAATAGGAATTTTATTCAATATACACAGACATATCTCTCTTTTTTTGTGCTCCCCTTTATTGTACTTCAGAGAATTATGTTTTTATCAGTTGAAGGTTTATGGCAACCCTGGGTCAAGCAAGTCTATCGGCAGCCTTGTTCCAATAGCAGTTGGCTTACTTCATGTCCCTGTGTCACATTTTGGTAATGCTTGCAATATTTCAGACTTTTTAATTTTTTTACATATTTGTTATGGTGATCTGTAATCAGTGATTATGACTCACTAAATGCTCTGATGATAGTTAATATATTTTAGCTATAAAGTGTTTTTTAAGTAAACTATGTACAGTGTTTTTTAAGGCATAAAGCTACTGTACACTAGACTATGGTATAATGTACTTTTATATGCACTGGGAAAACAAAAAAAAAATTCACTTGGAATTATAATGAAATTTGCTTTATCGCAGTGGTCTGGAACTGAAACTGCAATATCTCCAAGGTATGCCTGTACTGTTGACTCATTAACATTGAACTCACAACTAACATCATTGTAACTCATGCCCAGGCAAAGCTTATTTACATACATTTTCTTTGTAAGGCATATCACAGCTTTCTTGCACTTATCAACACTACATAGAACTTCAGCACTACACTTGAGGGCTATTTTAAACAGAGAAATGACCAATAAAAAAAAAAACACAAGTATGCAAAAGTTTGGTATTAAATAGATTGTGAAAAGGGCACTGTTTATAGTATGTGAGCTGAAATAAGAAGGCAGAGAACTGCCTTGTTCAAGCTCAGCTAGGAATAGGCACTTTGGGCAACTCAATCTTTCACCACCCTGCAAATGTCCACAAATGACTGCAAAAGTGCCTTGAATATGGGTCTTGAGGTTGCAAATAAATGTTATCAAGTAGGCAAATTTGCAAATATGGAATCCACAAATAATGAGGCTCGGCTGTATTCATTTGGTTCCTCATATATCCCTAGTGGCAAATGTGACAGAGTCTTTGTCATAAATACACTTGCTAGCTAGTGGATATGAAAAGTTATAAAAGGCAATGTCTGCTCTGCTGTACTGGATCCCGAACACTGGTTAACCTGAATGCCTACTGTCATCCAGAATCACAGTGATTTGGATGGTTGGGAATCAATTACCTGCCTGATAGCAGTTGTTAAGATAGAAGGACACAATTAGTGTTAGATGAATTTCCATTGTAGATATACTAACGTGTAAAACAAACAAAATAACAAAGACATCAAAAAAGTGCCAATTGATGAATTCAGATCATATTATTATATTATTAATTGCATTTGTTTATTTCATATAAGTTATAATTGCCCAATCATGTTAAGGACTATTTTCCCAACCAGGAAAAAGTAAACTCAGATAGTCTTGAATAGAGAATGTATCACATATGTGCAGGCTCTTATGATTTTTTTAAGCTTACTAAAAAACAAAACAAAACAAAACAAAAAACTTTCCTCTTTTTTCTAACTTGTATTACTTACTTCTTAACAATATCTATTTTCCTTCATATCCATTACCTGCTCCCAATTGCATTTTGATTATTCATTTAAAACCTTATTTACATCCTTGTGCTGAGGCTTGAATTTTTACTGCTCTAGTTACTCCTCTGAAACATATGATGGAAAGGTGCTGTGTTAATAAAGAGCTTTACTTTTACTTAATCTCAGAGTCTGGCCTCTCATGGATCACGTTCCCTTAGGGATAATTAGTCCAAATTAGTGATTCTCAAACTCTGGTGCAAATCTGAAATCTTCTGTAGCACTTCTTAAAAACAGCTGCTACAGCTGTATCTTAGCTCCTGAGTAAGATCCTGAATGGGATCTAAGCATGGGAAGCATAGGGTGCATGGTAAGGAGAATCAAGAGCAAGCTTTGTCATCCTCAGACTGACCCACGATCATAAGAAAGGCATGTGCACACACGTTTTGCTGTCCCTGGCTACACTGACTTTAATTTTGGCTACTCAATAGACCTAACCCCGGCAGCCCAAATTTCTACTCCTAATAGTAAAAGGTATACATCGCCATTAATTCATAGAGTTTATTTGCTTCATTTTGATAACCATTAAATCATACAGGGTTTTCAGCTAAGAAATTTAATTTATTCATGCTATTAAAAGAATAAGTGCGAATTAGTTAACATGGTATCATTTACAGGGTGGGAAGATGCATTTCAATTTTTCTGAGAAAATGCCTTAAACAAAAGGTTACATTAATAAAGAGAATTCCATGTTGTGAGTTAGAGTGTTAAAGTGATTCTTTAATCTTGATTACAGTCTTTTGAGGCTTCAAATCAGATCCAGAAACTGGTCTTCTATTCTCCCTCTCTGCCTGGCTAATCTATTATCACTTTTTGAAACACATTCTTTAAGAAACCTACCTCAATTGTTTGGTATTATTTCATAATTCTCCTCCCCTCAGGGTGATTTAATCTTTTCTTTTTTTAATAATACCAAGCAATGCAATAATCAAAATGTTGTGTATGAATGAAAATGGTTTTGTAGCCTTTTGTTCCATTGTAAGAATAATGAAAGAAAGCTGAATGCAAGAAATATATTCACATGTTCTAAAAAACCACATAGCATAGATTGGATGCTGAATGTGATTTGCCGTTAAAACAAATCAATAATGAAACCTTTTAAACATTGAAGCAATCAAACACAGCTGAATAACATTAATTGGAAATCGTGATATACTTTATAAATCAAAGATGGCAAATCAATAACAAGGTTGAAGGTATACCTGTGGTGATCATTCTTGGCTGCATTCTCCTGACAACTGACCACATAATATCGATTGAGAAGAAGCTTGTACTGAATAGATGGGATAAACTGACGTTTGGGCCATTCACTGCTTACAGCCATAAGAAGAATGGGATGTAAGGAGTGAATCCCCTTATGTGCACATAATTACATAAGCAAACAAGAAATACTCATGTGAGCAGATTGGTATTGATAATTAAATGGTTACTTTCTGTTGGATTATATGAACTTAAAAACAGGAACCTGTGTCATTAATCATGGAATCTTGGAAAGGTACTTTAGAGACCTTAAGTCAACACTCCCGTTTTATAGCGTGGAAATAAAGAGAGCAGATAATGATTTGATCTAGTTAAAACAACAGGTAATATCTAAATCTGGAACCCAAGACAATATTCTCTCTGTTTCTGATGTACATATGCCAATGTCTAGGAATTAAACACATACACATTTTTAGGTAAATAATATTTGTATTCTGAAGTATATTTTATGAGTGGGTTCATTGGAATTTGGATTCTATTTTACCAGAAATAGAATTTTACTTAATAAAGCTAGATCTCCAGAGAAATCCATAAAAGTTTTATTGCCAAAAGCCATCTTTCCTTCTGCAATTGGAAGGAGGACTAGAAAAACTTTTCCATTCATGTAATGTTAAGAATTAAACATTAAAATCTAAAGTGTTTCATTATAAATTTATATAGTCAAAGTGAATACAATTTCTAGTATGTTTTCTAGGTTGGCATTCTACAGTATACAGGCTGGTATTCTATACTTTCTACTAATGCAAAATTTCAAATTCAGCAAGTGTAAGATAGAGACTGGAATTGTGCTTTAAGGAATCCAGTTAACTTAATATATATCTCAAGATACTTCACATGGTGTATGGATTCATTCATGTTCTTCAAAAGGAATGTCCTTTATTTCTTTCTGTTATAATCCCAATTAGCTATTTCCCTTGGCTTTCAAAACAAATATAATGATTCATTGTCATCTTCTAATACATATTTTAAATTATCATGGAGAATTTTATGCTTCCAGTGTTTTTATTCACAAACACTAATGAGAGTTTAATCATCTCCAACCTTAATTCCCACTAACTCTATGTATCAGTTACCTATTTGCTTTATAACAAACAACCCCAAAACCTAGTGGCTTGAAACAGCCATTTATTTAGCTCATGTTCTATGTGTTAATAACTTGAAGTGGTCTCAGGGGCTTGTTCTATGGGTCTCAACCAAGATCATTTACATGAACACGGTCACCTGCCAGTCAGTTGGAAGGCTCTGCTGCTTGGAGTGGCTGGCAATAGTGAGTGCTGACAGAAGTGACTGGGCCACATGAAGGCTATCAAAAACAGCAGGCAGTCAGGGCTTTGTCACATGGTAGTTATGGCAGGAATTCAAAGACCACAAGTAGAGGGAAAATCTCATTGTGCAACAATTTTTTTTTTTTTTTTTAGTCTCTGCTTGCATCATACTGCTAATTATCTGCTGGTCAATAAAAAGTGATATAGACAACCCAGAATCAAGGAACAAATTAATAGGCTCCATTTCTTAAAAGGAAGATCTGCAAAATCACACATTTGAGCATAGGTGCAGGGATGAAAAGTTTGTCATAATATTTGCAATCTATCACACATTGATCCTGCTTATGACTACTCTGTTGCCCAGAAAGAATGCCAGAAAATTAAATAAATAGAGCAAAGTCCCATACCTAGTCAGTTTTAGGGGAATATTCGAGCCAAGATATATTTGACTGCAAAGGTATCAAGTCCATCTTATGACAGACCTTAATATATCTCATACCTCTTCCATCTTTCATCTTCACTGTAGGTTAAGCCACCATCACTGACCTGGATATAATCTCCTTCCAACTGATAAGTTAGTTTCCAACTCCCCTATATGCAATATATTTTCTGTGAAATAATCGAAATGATATTTTAAAATTTAAAGGAAATTATTTTATTTCCCTAATTGAAACATTCCAATAATTGTCTTTCTCCTACTTAGAAAGTGAAAATTCAAGGTTCTTATCTTCTGTGTAACACCCTAGCTTGTTCCTCCTTGCTTGGCTCTCCATACATACATCATTATATCCTGCCCAGGGTTCATTATGCCTGAGTCACACTGGCTTGTTTATTGTTTCTCTAATATATTGAGCTTATTCTCCCTGAAAAGCCTTTGTTTTTGCTTTCTCTGAAGACAGAACTGCTGAAAGGAAGACTCTTCTCTCTTGGGCTACATGGCTCTCTCTTTTTAGGCAGGCTCATTGACTATGTCAGCTTCATAGAAAAGACTTTCTTAACTGTTTTTTGTAAAGTAGCCATGCTTTTCCCTGGGTCCTTAACAAAGGCAATTTATTACATCAATATTGGGGTGGGAACGGAGGGGTGTCAGTCAATATAATACACATTAGTAATTATCTCGCACATTTGTTTACTTTTATAATATCTATTTTCTTGCTACTCTTGTAAACCAAATAATAGTAAAGACCGTGTCGATCATAATCACTGATGCATTCTAAATGACACAATATTTGTTGAATTAGGAAATGACATGCTTCAGATCTTGGAAAAAACCATGAAAAATAACAGGACTCTCTCCACATCTTTGGCAGCTTTCAGTAATGAGATGAAGGCCAACTGTTCCAAAGCTCATTCTCCTAAGAAATTTTCTCTGATAAGAGTCTCTACACTACTGTTGAACATGATTCCAAAAGGATTAAACCTCTCATCTTCAGGGCATTTAAGCCAGATATGACTTCAGGGATATCTACATAACCAAAGTGGAAGCAGTAGTCTTTGAAATTAATTTTCTCTAACATTTAAATGATATTATACCCCTACAAGATATGCAAAGGGGGAATGATAAAGGTTGAAGAATATCAAAGACCTGAGTAGTGGAAGGAAGTAAATATCGAGAGGAGAAACATGAAAGAATTGTAGATTTAGTGACACAGAAGACAAACTACATTGACTTGCTTTGATTAACCCTATTTTCCTTTAACTTGGTGAAGATAAAAATATAAGCTACATCTGGAGTATTTTTGTCATTCCTGACTGAAAATATAGGCAGCTGTGTTTTAGATGATTTATGAATATTTTTAACACAGATTGTGTAAAGGATTTCAGTCTCAGTGGAATAAAGTATGCTTGACAGCAGAGTCATAACTAGAAGGGCTGTTAAGAATAGAGTTATGGAGATTAAGGAATATGTCCTCAATTTATAGGAGTATATACCAAATAGTCAGTCTTACAACTACATTAGAAAATTGGTGAAGAGAAGAAAATAAATATTTAAACTGCAAAATATACTATCTTCTATCTTAGTGCTGCTTTTTGGGGTATTTTTAAAGAAATGTTGTTTGGACATGGTAACAAAATGGCATTCTTGAGATTGTTTTATATTGGAATATTGACGTTTCCAGGAGATTTGTGATATATCAAAATGTCTGAAAGAGCCTATTTTAGACACTGACTAGGGGGAACATATACCTAGCTTAGCTGAATTCTCAGTTGAATAATGCAGTATACTTTATATACTTACTATATACTGTGTGTAGATGTATATATGTTATATATTCATATGTGTATGTGTTTATTTTTGAAAAATTAATTTTTATTGGAATGGTTATATCCAGCTCCTAGACTTACTCAAATCTTCTTAGAACTATATTTTAGAAAATGAAGATTTTAAAACGTTCTAGCTGGTTCTGTTTTAATCTGTTCAGACCTCTGAATATTGCGGCTATTGAAATGTAAATATGTACTCAAGTGGATTAAAACTATTTTAAAAAGAATATTTAAGAATCAACATCATTTATTCACATATTTGATAAAACTGTCCTTATTGAACATCTAGATGGAAGGACTAGATGAGTGACTGTGGATAATATAAGATTAGAAGACAAATTTCTTTTTAAAAAAGTAACTTTTTTTTAATTTTAGAGAGAGAAAACACCTGTGAGCAGGGGAAAGGGAGAGAATCTTAAGCAGGTGCCACCCCCAGCACAGAGCCTGACACAGGGCTCAATCCCATGACCCTGAGATCATGACCTGAGCTGAAATCAAAAGTCAAATGTTCAACCAACTGAGCCACCCATGTGCCCCACAAAAAAGTAAATTATTTTTTAGTAAAGATAATACACATGCACAAATCAGTAAAGCATAAGATGGAAAGCCTGATTTAATTGCACACTTTGGATAAATTATATGGTGTATATATAGATTTATATCTTAACAAATGCTGTTAAAAACACTATATACAAAATGATATTTACAGAAACATGACTAATCAACATAGCTTCTTTGAAGAATGATATCAGCTGGTAGGCATAGGCACACTGTGCTGTTATTTACTTATGTCACCTATTCTTTCTGGGGTGTTCTCTATTATTTTTTAAAATGTTTATTTATTTATTTTGAGAAAGAGAGAGAGAAAGAGGCAGAAAGAGAGGGAAAGAGAATCCCATGCCAGGCTCCATGTTGTCAGCACAGAGCCTGACATGGGGCTAGATCTCATGAATAATGAGATCATGATCTGAGCCAAAATCAAGACTTGAATGCTTAATCAACTGAGCCACCCACATGCCGCTGGGGTGTCCTCTGTTCTGACTGGTTAATGTAGAGGCTTCACTAGTTATTAAGTATTTGATCATCACCATTCCATGAGTAGAGTTTGAAGTATGAAATTTAATATATTAAATGTTCTAACAACAAAGAGAACAGCATGAAATATTAGATGAGTTAATTAAAGAAGTGTGAGAAATAAAAAAAAACAATAATCAAAGATTAAGACTATCACTTATAGGCTCATAATTATACTCAGTACAGCTGAGTTAATAATCAGTGAACTTGAAGATAGAAACATGATGTAGAAACCACAAGAGAAATAAACACACACATATACAGCACACACACACACACATACACACACAGCAGAGACTTCAAGACTGTTTTATAATAAATTGTCTAATAAACACAGTTGGCAACCTAGTAACAAGAATGAAAGGGAGTACAAGACTGAAGAAATATTTGAAGAAAAAAACCTGAAGAATTTTCTCTAATGAGAGAGTTATAACTAACTAAACCACAGATACAATAAGCTAAGGAAACATCAAACAAGATAAATACAGAATGAACCACACCTGCATATAAGATAGTCAAATAAAAACTAAAGACTGCGAGAAAATCTTGAAGGAAGCCAGAGGGGGGGAAATTACATACAGAAGAATAAAAATTACTACAGATTTGTGGTACCTGGGTGGCTCAGCTGGCTAAATGTCTGACTCTTATTTCAGCTCAGGTCATAATTTCCTGGTTTGTGAATTCGAGCCCCTCACAGGGCTCTGTGCTGACAGTGTGGAGCCTGCTTGGGATTCTCTCTCTCACTCTTTGCCCCCCACCCCACTTGTGCTCTCTCCCTGTCAAAACAAGTAAAAAAACTTAAACAAAAAAAAAACTTTAAAAAAATTACAGACTTGGAGTGACATCTGTAATTTTTTTTTAACATTTATTTATTTTTTAGAGATGGAGAGAGACAGAGAGCGTCAGAGAGAGGGAGCGGGTCAGAGAGAGAGGGAGACACAGAATCTGAAGCAGGCTCCAGGCTATGAGCTGTCAGCACAGAGCCTGATGTGGGGCTTGAACCCATGGACCGGGCTGTGAGATCATGACCTGAGCTGAGGTTGGACACCTAACTGACTGAGCCACCCAGGCACCCCATGAAATGGCCTTTTAAAAGTGAAGCAGAATGAAGTCTCAGGAGAGAAAAACTGAGGGAACTTGTGAGTAAATCAGTTCTCTCAGAGATGTTAATAGTTCTTGAACAGGAAGAATATAAAACCGTCCAGAAACAGTAATGTTCACAAGGAAATGAAGTAATTAGTAGTATAATAAATGATGATAAAATAAACCTTTAAAAATATTTTTAGTTGTTCTGAAATGTAACTGACTATATGAAGCATAAATAATAGCAATGTGTCATGTATTTATGATATATAAAAAGAACATCTTATAGCAATAATAATACCAAAGACACAAAAAGAAACTTGGAATATATTTTATAAGATTCTTAACAATAAAGTGGTATAGTATTATCTTAAGTCATGGGCAAATTGCATTAACTAAAGATATAATTATAAATCTACGGCAATGAAACAATAAAACTTTTTTTAAAAAGAGGTATTAACAATGTCAATAGAGAAGATAATATAAAACAATAAAAACTACTCAATCTAAGAGAAGACAAGAAAAGGGGGAGGGGGAGCGCAAAAATAGAAGAGAGAGGGAATAGCTACTAAGATTTGAATCCAATGCTTTCAGAAGTATCACACTAAATAGAACTAACTGAACCACCAATAAACGGCAGATAGGATAGAAAAGCAAGGCACCAATTTATTCTTCAAAAGAAACTCATTTTAGGGGTGACTGGGTGGCTCAGTCAGTTGAGCATCTGACTCTGATCTAGGCTCAGGTCATGATGTCACCAGTTGTGGGACTGAGCCCCGAGTCTGGCTCCACGCTGAGCATGGAGCCTGCTTGGGATTCTCGCTCTCCTTCACTCTCTGCCTCTCTATCTCTCTCAAAATAAATGAATAAGCTTTAAACAAAAAAGAAACCCATTTTGGGGCACCTGGGTGGCTCAGTTGGTTAAGCGTTCGACTTTAGCTCAGGTCATGATCTCACGGTTCATGGGTTCGAGCCCGGTGTCGGGTTCTGTGCTGACAGCCAGCTCAGAGCCTGGAGCCTGTTTCTGATTCTGTGACTCCCTCTCTCTCTGACCCTCCCCTGCTCACGTTGTCTCTCCCTGTCTCTTAGAAATAAATAAAACATTAAAAATTTTTTTTAAAAAAAGAAACTCATTTTAACATAAAGGTATAAATAATTAGTATAAGGACAATTTTCAACAAGGGTGCTAAGACAAGCCAATGTGAAAATAAAAGTCTTCTCAATAGTACCAGAACAATTAGTAAGTCACATGCTAAAGCATGAAGCAGGAACCCTACTTCATAATGGGACACAAAATTTAATTCAAAATGGGTTGTAGATCCAAATATAGGAGCTAACACATAAAAGAAAACAAGAAATTTTCATGATATTGGGTTAGAAAAAAAAATATTTGCAAAACTATCTGATATGATGCTTGTATTCAGAATATATAAAGAATAATTATAATTCAATAATAAAAAGACAACCAGATTTTAAAATATGCCAACAATCTGAATAGACATTTCTGTAAAGATATACAAATGGTCAATAAGAGCATGAAGATATGCTCAACATTGTTAGTCATTAGGGAAATGCAAATTGAAACCACAAGAAATATTCACCACTGGAAACAGATATGACAAAATTTAAAAGACAGATGATAGCAAGTATTGGTGAAGATATGGATAAATTAGAGGGAATGACTTTTAATGGACTTTTCTCTTAGGGTTAATAAAAATGTCTTAAAATGAGATTGTGGTGAAAATACTAATTATTCATATAACTGTATGAATATACTAAAAGAATAAAACTGTGCAATTTATATATGTGAATTTTATGGATGTAAATTATATATCAATAAAACTGTTTTTAAAAGTTCAGAGATGAAGGAAGATACAGTATTTAAGCATCAATCTAAAGAGCTGGATAACTATTAATATCAGATGAAGTACACATCAGAGAAAGGTTATTACCGGGGATAAACTGGATAATCTCATAATGACAAATGTCAGTTATTCAAGAGGGTATAGCCAATGTAAATAGGTATGCACCTATCAATAAAACTTCAAAGTAAATGAAATAAAAACTAACTGGACTGAAATAAAAAAGAGACATATCTACAGTTATAGCTGGAGACTGCAATACTGCTCTCTCAGTAACTGACTGAACAAGGACACAAAATCAACAGGACATAGGGGATCTGAAAGAGGTTATTAACCAATAATAACTTCTTTCTCTATTAACTAATTAATAGACCTATTAACTAATAACCTATTGAGCTCATTGACATTTATAGAAAATTCCACACAACAAAAGAAGAAAACCCATTGTTTTCAAGTACACATGTAGCATAAACCAAGAAAGACCATATTCTGGGCCTTAAAACACAGTGTAACAAATTTAAAATAATAGAAATTATTCAAAGCATATTCTTAAAACATAAAGAAATTAAATAAATCAGTAACAGAAAGATATCTATATAATCTCCATTTGGAAATTAAGCTTCACACTTTTATATAATCCATGGGTCAAGTAGGTAGTCTCAAGGGAAATTAAAATATATACTTAGTTATATGAAAATGAAAAAAACCCATAAAAAATGTATGTAGATAATAGATGACTTATGGTGAAATGTATAGCATTTAATGTTATTTTTAGGAAAAAACTAGAATAACTAACCCAAGCTTCTACTTTAAAAAATTAGATAAAAAGGAGCAAATTAGACCTCAAATAAGAAAGAGGAAGGAAAATAACAAAGAGCAGAAGAAAAAATAAAATAAAATAAATTGCAGACAGAGAAACAACACAGAAAATCACCAAAACCAACTTTTGGCTCTTCGAAAAGTTCAGTAAAATTGATAAAGTCCTAGCCAAACTGACTAAGGAAAAGGAGAGAAGCCTTAATTTACTATTATATCATGAATGAATCAGTGGATGTCACTACAGATTCACAGAGATTACAAGGATAATAAATACTATGAACAATTCTCTGGGCATACATTAAACACTTAGACAAAAGGGACCAATGTCTTGAAAAGCAAAAATGATCAAAATTCACTGAAGAAATACATAGCATGAATGACATTATATATTAAAGAAACTACAATCACAGTAAAAACTCTTTTAAAAAAATTAGTTTCATTGGAGAATTTTATTAAATTTTATTTAAAAAGAAAAATTCCAATTAAAAAACTCTTATCAACTCATATCAGGATGGAATTACCATATTATCAAAGTCAGATAATAATATAAAAAAAACTATAGATCAATGTCCCTCATAAACACAGACACTAAAATCATAAAAATTAGCTTATCATAATCAATAGTATATCATAATCAAGTAGGTTTACTCAGGAATTTAAAGTTGTTTTAATATTAAAACTCAATTAGTACAATTCACTACATAAAAAGTTTAGAGAAAAAAATATGATCATCTTAGTAGTTACAGAAAATGCTTTAATCAAACATCCTTTTATGATTTTTTTAAAAAAACCTATCTGTTCTAAGAATATAATACGTATAGGATACAGCTGTTTTACACCTGAACTGAGCCAACTCTACATTTGTCTCTGGGCATGCTGGATATCTAATTTTGACGCTCAAATCAGATAAAGTTCATGGATCCAGTAACAAACTATCTAGTGATTTACGAGGTGCTGTTTAAAGTCTAAAACTCCCTTGGCGTCGCCCAGAAGTGGTATGTTTGTTCATGGCTTTTAACTTGCATAGTTCTTTAGACAAGCTGATTTGGTTGCATGGCCAGCGGGCCATTAAAGACCCTGCTGAGCACTTCTTCATGAACTCTCCTGAGGCCAAGATTTACTATACAAATTGTGATGGTTTAATTTGTTGACAAAGTGAATCTTATGTGAGTAAGAAGGGCACTGTTGGAACTACATTTTGAGGTATCTCAAGCTTCTAACACTTGCCTGCACTCTGTTTTACTGTAACATATGCTTTGCTTTTATCAAGAGCCTTATCTGCGTAAGTCTTAATATAGTACAGTCATAGTACAGCATAGCACAGCTATAGTATAGTATAGTATAGTATAGTATAGTATAGTATAGTATAGTATAGTATATAGAACAGGTAAAATATACCTGTGACATCTTGTGACTTCTTTAAAATACTAAATGTGTAAGTGTTAAAGAGAGAACTTTTTTAACCTGATACAAACACTTATAAAATCTGAAGCTAGCATCATATTTAATGGTGACAAACTGAACCCCCTTCAAATTCAGAAAAAAATAATAATGTGCTTTCATTAATCCCATCCAACATTCTACTGGTAGTCCCATTCAGTGCAATTAGGCAAGGAAAAAAAAATGGATACACATTGGAAAGTAAGAAATAAACCTGTGTCTTTTGGAACACAATATGGTTGACTCTTCTGAAAATCTCCCAGTACAAAAAGTACTTGGGAGAAGTAATTGGGACTATCAAGAAAAATGTGATGAGCTTAGCAAGTCACAAGACATAAAGTTGTAGGATACAAAATCAACATACCAAATCAATTTTGAAAAATAGCATTGTTGTTAGATACTGCATGGATAAAGACATAAAAAAAACCAAACTATAACACACAAATACTGTATTCTCTAGTTAATAAATTTTTAAGCAATTATGAAATTGCCTTTATGTATATATATGAAAATTGAAGAAATAAGTAAATATATTGTTGGTATTGAGAACTAAGTTTTTATATTGCCAGAGAAAGAAGTTGCAAATAAGGAAATTCTGAAGACTGCAATAATCCCTACGGTGTTCATTGAAGGTTCAACTGGAGGCATTAGAATTAATTCACTTTTTAAACTACGCATAGAGAATATATTTAGATACAGAATTAAATATAAATGTGTGTATGCATGGGAAGGTATACAGAACTATATTTTCTATTTCTGCAGAGTAAGAGAGCTAAGTAGCAGTGACATGTTAATAGCAATAAAATAGATCCCACTTCTTAATTTCTAAATATTATTTTCCAATAGAAGGAGCCGGGAGTCCTTAGAGACATCATGATTTCCAGGAGTGGGGTGGGGAAAACACAAGAGGAGTCTGGGATATCTGGTATTCCAAGAAGGTAAGGGAGTGCTCTGAAAAGATGAGGATATATTGGAAGGGCATAAGAACAAGCCTGAAAAGCACTGTCAATGGCCAAAGCTCTGATAATATAAACACCAAATAACAATATTATTGACTATAGCCTACAGAATAAAATGAGTATCTGTGAGTAAATATTAATATAAATAAATAATTTAATAAATTAATTGGGAGAATGGACAGCTCTTTCTTATAAAAGATTACTAATTTAAATATGTAAAAGGAATGAAGGGCACATGGGTGGTTTAGCTGGTTAAGCATCTGACTTAGGCTCAGGTCAGGATCTCATGGTTTGTGAGTTTAAGCCCCCTGCTTCCTATTCTGTGTCTACCTCTCTTTCTGCCCCTCACCCACTCACGCTCTGTCACTCTCTCTTCCAAAAATAAATAAATATTAAAAATATATAATGTAAAAAGAATGAGAGGTATGGAAAATTACCACTAGAGTATCACAGTAAAAACTGCTGCATACCTGATATATTGACGATTGCTAAAATTTATGGATGAAAATTTCATCAGAAACAAGATATTTGCAGACTCTGAAATTACCTTTCTCTAAAAATTCATGGAAAGGAAACAATATTAATTTTACAGTGGAGAAATTTGGCATACACTCTTTTAATCAAATGCTCAAGGTTAACCTCACCACTGATAAGACACAGCTGCATCAGGTAGCCCTTAATATGATGCAGTGAGAAGGGGATATCACTTCTGTGGTCTTCCCTCTGCATTATCTTAGCCTAATCATAAGAAGATAGACAAAACAAAACCTAACTGAGGGGAATTCTAGCAAAAATAATTGACTATTAAACTTCAAAAGTGCCAAAGTCACGAAAGTCAAGGGAAGTTTGGGGAACTGTCACAAATTGGAGACTAAGGAGGTCTGAGATCAAATCTAATACAAACTAAATTTATCGGATACTTGGGGAAAGAAAGATATTAGTGGAGAAACTGGTAAATGAAAATAAAGTGTGTAGTTAACAGCATTGTACCAAAGTTATTTCCTTGGTTTGACATTCTGATTATGTAGTGAAGCTATGTGATGCATTCATAAAAATTCTCTGTAATATTTTTCTGTTTTCTTTAAGTTTAATAATATTTCAAAGTAAAATGTAAAGAAATTTAACAACCCTGAAAGCAGATAATGTATATTAAAGTGGTAATTATTACTTTACAAATAAAACATAAAATTAAACATAATAAAACATTATGCCACAGATTAGCATAATTAAAAAACCAAAGACTGAGGAAGTTGTCTCTGCTTCTACATGTTCTTACCAGTGTGAGAGTGTATATGTGTTTACATATGTGTGTGTGTGTGACAGTTTGGCTTATGTATGTATTTTTTTTTTTTTTTTTTGTATATTGATTCTTTGGTGGTTGATAATGACTCAGCTCAGAAGCCAGTTTTTGCAAGCAGAATAAGAGATTTGCACACCAATTGGATGTGCTTCTCTCACTTATCTCTGGTTCTCCTTGGAGAATGGCAAGATTTTCACAAATCAGTCAGCATCACATTACTCAGCAAAGATGGCTTCTGATAGAATTTGATTCACACCACTTTAAAGTCATGTGATTAAAGTGGGAGTGGAATAATTCTCCATAAGAAAGATGTATTTTCCAGAAGGATAGCACATGGTACAAAATAGTTAACATCTTCACACTTAAATGAGATAAATTTTCCTAGAACACTCAAGAAAAGGAAAAAGAAAAAAAACAGGAACAATAAAAAGGCACAGTGAAATTTGAAATATTTTTGTGACAGTTTAATAATGGCATTTTAGAAGTAATAAAACCATAAGAAATATTAAAAAGTCACACCAACTGGTATCTGAAAGGGATATTCTTTTCGAAACAACAAAAAGTTTAAACATACTGCTTCAAAACGTTCATGGAATGATTTTAAATTGTATTATTGATTTAAGTAACTACTTCTGTATGAAAACAGCCTCTTTGCTCCACTGCAAAAATAAAGCATCCTGGAACTGACAGGTCAGTATAGCAAGGTTGCAGGATACAAGGTTAATATACAGTAGTCATTTATTTTTCTATTTACATGCAATGAACAAACAGAATATGAAATTAAAAACATAGCATTATTTATCTTAGTACTCCAAAAAAATGAAATACTTAGGTGTAAGTCTAACAAAATATATGCAAGATCTTTATTAGGGAAACTACAAAACTCAGGTAAAATCAAAGAAGAAATAAATAAGTAGAATGATATTCCATGTTTACAGAGAGGAAGACACAATATTACTAGGATGCCAGTTCTTCCCAACTTTATCGATAGATCTAATAGAAGTCCAATAAAAATCCCAGCAAGTTATTTTACGAATATTGACAAACTGAGTCTAAAATTTGTGTGCAGACACAAAAGACTCAGAATAGCCAACACATTATTGAAGAAGAACAAAGTTGGAGGATTGACACTACTTAACTTTAATGGTTACTGTAAAATTATACTAATCAACATAGTATGGTACTTGTGAAAGAACAGACAGCTAGATCAATGAAGCAGAATGGAAAGATCCCAAGTAGACTCATAAATATAGTCAACTGATCTTTGACAAGGACCAAAGACAATACAATGGAACAAAAAGTCTTTTCAACAAATGATTCTGGAAAAACATGACATGCACATGTAAAAAAAACCTAAATCAGATACAAACTTTACATGCTTCACAAAAAGTAACTTAAAATGGATCAAAGAAGTAAATGTAAAATGCAAAACTCTAAAACTCTGAGAGGATAGCACATGAGAAAATCTAGACAATATCGGGTATGGTGTGAACTTTTAAGACACAACACCAAAATGGGATCCATGAAGAAAATAGCAAATAAGCTAGACATCATTAAAATTAAAACCTGCTCCATGGAAGGCAATGTCAAAAGAATGAGAAGAGAAGCCATAGACTATGAAGAAATAGTTACAAAAGACACATCTTATGAAGAACCAGTATCTAAAATAAACAAAGAACTCTTAAAACTTAACTAAAAGGAAAAAAAAAAACTTAACAAAAAGAAAACAAACTTCATTAACAAACAGGCCAAAAACCTTAATAGACATCTCACCAAAGAAGATACACTGATTGTAAATAACATATATAAAAATATGCTCCAGATGATATGTTATCAGAGAAATGAAAAATAAGATAAAACAATAGTAAGACACCATTACACAACTATTAGAATGGTCACAATGTAAAACGATAACAACACCAAACGCTGTTGAGGATGCTGAGTAACAAGAACTCACATTCATTGCTGGTGGAATGTGACATGGACTTTGGTGGACAGTTGGCCGCTTTCTTTTTTACAAAAGTAAACATACTCTTAGGGTACCATCCAGCAATTCCACTCCTTAGCATTTACCCACAGGAGTTGAAAACTTATGTCCACAGAAAGACCTGCACATGAATGTTTACAGCAGCTTTATTCATAATTGCCAAAGCTTGGAAGCAACCACATTGTTCTTCAATAGGTGAATGGATGAACTATGTATGGTATATCCAGGCAATGGAATATTATTCAGAAATAAAAAGAGTTATCAAGCCATGAATACACACGGAAGATTCTTAAATACATATTACTAAATTTAAGAAGCCAATTTGAAAAGGTTACATATTGTATGATTCTTATTATATGACATTCTGGAAAAAAAATAGCTATGGAGACAATAAGAGGATCAGTATTTGAGGGGAAGGAGAAATAGGCAGAGTATAGGTTTATGTGTGAATGAAAATAGGATACTATAATGATGGATACATGACATTATACATTTGTCCAAACTCATAGAATGTACAACACTAAATGCGAAAGTTAAAGGCAAACTATGGACTCTGGATTATAATGATGTGTCAATGTAGGTTTGTTCTTGTAACATATACCTCCTCTGGTGGAGGAAGTTGATAGTGGAGGCTATGTCTGTGTAGGCGCAGGGGATAAATGGGAATTCTCTGTACGTTCCTTTCAATTTTGCTGTGAATCTAAAACTGTCAAAAACAATAAAGCCTTTTAACAAATTAAAGCAACTACAAAACACCTACTTGGTGAATAAAACACAAGAATTATATATTTGTTTATTTGAAAGCAGTTATTTGTAACTGCGGGTATTTATTCTTAGCCCCAGAATGTAATACTGTATCTTATGCTATTTTCTTTTTTATCTCTTAGATCGATTTGAACAAGGACATGCTGCTATTCTTATAACAGAAATTATTGTTAACCTCTCCCCCAATTTTTTTGCTTTCAGCAACTTTGGATTTCTCTTTTGAACTTGCTTTCTAAAATTTTAAAGGCTTGTTGTGATAACTAAGCATTACACTGATGGGAATGAAGTAAAACTAGACAACCATTAAGACAGGAAAAAGAAAAAAATAATTTGTGTCTCTACCAATTATAAATAAGAGGTGTGATTCTGAACACATTGATACTTGACCCTTAATTTTCTCATATTTTAATTGGCAATAAAAAAGCCTGCTCTACTAATTTATTTTTATTCTTGTTAGTATCAAATGCGGCAATATAATATGAAAAGGGCAAAGATAGCATAAAGAAAAAAAACATATTAATACCCTGAGCAAAGCAATAAGCAAAAACACTTTTAACATCCTAAACTGTAGCTATTGACCTTTGGTGGTAAAAGAGAACTATCTCTGAAAAACAAGATTTTTGAATAGAACAGGACAGTAGTCTTCCATGTGAACTTTATCCTGGAAAAGCACCTCTACCCTCACCTCCCATGTAAAGATTGAAGTTATATGTTTAAGTTAGTGCAATCCATCTGGGCAGCTGCAGAAAAGTCATATACAGAAATGTTGTAGCAGTCATTTATTTATTGATTTTTTGGAAAGCGGTAGCAGAGACCATTCAAATATTTAGGTAACTCAAATACCAGCTGTATCCCATGCTTCCCTGGCCCAACTCTGTCTAACCTTGTGCTAACTTGTGTGGACACCTGTTCTCTCCTGCCTTTCAGTGGTCATGTAGTCGTAGATTGTGGTGAATATTTTGTAGGGAAATTTTGCTGTGTTGAGGAAGAGACTGTGCATGGGGATAGTGTTGGTGGTAATAGTGCATATCTCCCACAGGTAATACCTCATTTTACATACATATACATGTCCACTCACACATGCCCAGGCACACACACACACACACACACACACACATTTTTTTCTCTCTTGAAAGTTCCCCTTATACCTTCTGTCTACCCAAATGATGGCACTTTCTTCCATAATTCTTCTCTCCATTAACTGTTTTAACCATATTCCCATATTCTACCACCATCTCACATATTCCCTTTTGCAATATCAAAATTCTCTCCCATACATCATGAAGGTTAGTTTAACTTTTCCTTAGGAAAATGGGGCACCCACTTCAACACCTGCCTCTTGACTCTTACATTTATCTTGCAGAGAGGTTTCATTCCCAAAAAGGGAGTTTTCTCCTGTTAAGAGAATTATTTTTACCAGGTGCTAAGAACATAATTTTTCCCTAAATTATTACACTAACTATTGAGTATTGGATTTCAACTGCCCTACACCTTCTCTTGGATATTTGTAAGGACTATCTTTACTTCTGAATAGCTAATAAAGTCTTTATTAAAGCACAATATATGTAGCTCTCTTTCTTGTTAAAATAAGGTTTTGTTTTTGTTGTATATGGGTGACTGCTTTCAGAATTTCAGAACCATTTTTTATTTATTTTATTTTAATTTAACTTAATTTAATTTTTTAAATTATTTTCAACAACATTGTAGAAAACAACTCCATGAACACATCACATAAAACAGGCTATGTGTGGGGCAAACTTCCTTCTGATTGGAGCTGTTCACTTTCTGGGTTTTCTACTTTAGTGTAGTTGGTAACCAGCAGAACATTTTATATATACATGTTACATCACTATGGCTTACGCTCATACTTATCTCTAGTTAGGATCAGCTATGTTTCTTTGGATTCAGACTCATTTTGGTTAGATTTGCCTAAACATGATCTTGCTTGATATTTGACATTTCTGTCTCCCTTGCTTTATCTCTTTTGAAATCTATGATCCATTTTCACTGCATTTCTCTTTGGTAGAATATGTAATTGTATGTTATTTTTTCCAAACTTATTTGCAGTAAAATCCACTCTTTGTCTGGCATACAGTTATTTTTTTATTATTCCAGCAAAACATTTATTTTAGAAAAATTCTTTTTATTAGCACATTTATGTAATATTTTAATATAACTTTAATCTTTACCTCTGTAGCTTTACTCTTTTATCAATACTTGATTTTTGCTTTTATTCTTTTTCTTAATTGATGTCAAAGCTTTGTCTATAATGTCAAATATGTTAGGATGTCTAGGTCATTCTGACAGTTAAGCATCTGATTCTTGATTTCAGCTCAGGTCATGATCTCATGGTCATTAGATCGAACCTAGCAGTGGGATGCACACTGAGCATGGCGCTTTTTTTTTTTCCTTTACTATTGTTTTTAATTTAAATCCAAATTAGTTAACATATAGTGTGGTACTGGTTTCAGGCGTAGAATTTAGTGATTCATCACTTACACATAACACTCAGTCCTCATCCCAAGTGCCCTCCTTCATGTCCATCACTTTTTTAGCCCATATCCCCACCCAACTTCCCTCTTTTTGGCATACAGTTCTATGAGTTTTTGTATGCATGTCAATAGGTTCTTGTAACAACCAGCATATACAAAATACAGAATAATTCCATTATTCCAAGGAATTCCCTCATGTTGCCCCTTTATACTCACATCCTGCCCTACTCCAACCTCTGGCAACCATTGATCTGCTTTCTGCTCCTATATTCTGTTTTCCAGAATAAATGGAAACACAGAGTATGGAATCTTTTGAGACTAGATCCTTTCACTTATTAAAATGTGTTCAAGATTAATTCATTTGTGAGTTGGGTGAATCAATATTCCTTCTGTTTTTATTGTGGAATAATATTCCATTCTGTCATTGTGCCACAGTATACCCAGGCACACACTGAAGGACATTTGGATCGTTTCCAGCTTTTGTCTATTTTGAGTAAAGCTGCTATAAATTTTTGCACACAAGTCTTTGTTGTAAGTATATATATATTTTTTTCTTGGATAAATATCTAATAGTGAAGATGCTAGTCATAGAGAATGTTTATGCTTAATTTTACTTAAAAAAAAAAAAAAACCTGCCAAATCTTTTTCCAAAGTGGTTGTACCACTGCTCTTTATTTTTAAAAAATTTCTTACTTTATAATCACAGGATTTTTTTTATCTTAGTGAGTAAAGAACATTGCAGCTGTTTTCCAAATCTGTCTCTAGGCAATTAATATATTCTAAGGGAAGACTTCCCTTGAGGTCATACACCATTGGACTTACTTCATGTTGCAGAATTCTGGAAAAAAAGCATTTAGATGTGTTTTCTCAGCTAACTCTACTTAAGCTTTATTTACTTTTGACTAATGTTGTGCAGAAATAACATTAACTTTATTTTCATGCCCTACCACCCACCTTGCAGATAACTAGTTAGATTTATTTGGTTCTTGTGTTGTACAGCAAGATCTTGGAATAGTATCACTTTTACATTCTGGACATCTGGACTTGAAGCATGGATTATAAATTATAAGCCTATTTAGGAATAAGGAGGGAATAATTTGTAGGCAACAGAGCTGATAGTACAGATATCATTCCTTTTCTCTAGAACTTTCTTGAATTTCAGTGGTCATTACATTTGGCATTTTTCTCTGGTGATGTATAAGACAATCATGTCATGGAAGAAAACAAAGGTACCCAGGAATATGTAATTTTTACTTTACAGATGGTGGCCTTTTATACACTCCCAATCAATGATGTGGTATATGAATGAAGGACAGGTCACAGCTAGAGTTGGAAATCAATAAGAGCTATGTTTGTTGGAGAACAGCTATACTTATGCTCAGCAACTTAATCCAATTATTTCTAAGTTTTAGGTAGGTCCTGTAATCTTTTTTTGTCAACTTTTTCTCCCAGACTCCAAAACTTCATATTGCACACAGCAGTGGCAGACTCCTTATTGCCAAGAATATTCTTTTTATTGGTGTGTTAATGAAACCAGTGGGAAGAAGATCCCTAACATCTTTCTCCTACAAATAGCTCAAAAATAATTCTGGCAAAGGCAATCTCCTAATAGACATCTCCTCCCTGGATTGTCTACCCTAGGCAGTAAGATGTTTACCCTCAACTCTCAGGCAGGATTCTCCCCAGTCAGTATTGTCTGTAACATTGCCTGAGAGATTATTCATCCAAGACCATGGGAAGATACAGGAAGATTACTGGCTGGCCAACTGACCCAACACCATGTAATGGAAAGTGTGAACTAATTATAAGCAATCCATCTGATTACAATAATACATGTGGACCCATGTTCTATCCTCACTCGCAACACATCAAATGGTTGCCATATGCAGCTCAGGAAATGCTTTTTTTCCCCCTTTTTTCTTGTTCTTAAATCTATGCTTGTCTAAATTTTGCATCTACCTTTCTGCTTTAGTAATTTGCCCCCAGATTATTCTTGTCTCTGTCAGTATAGTCCGAATAGCGAACTATCTAATTTTGGGATTCTTAGTACTAACTGTTCTTTTTTTATTGTCTAATAGTACCAAGGGTTTACACTGTTCTTTATCATTGCAGTTTTTCTTTTCTTTAATGTACTCAGTGAATATGATCTGCTAATTACTTAATTTTTAAAGGTTTATAATATTATTAAACTAACACAAGCATGTGGCTACACCAAAGTATTGTGATGAAATTAGCTCCAATCCTGTCACCTGAAGTAGAATTGTTAGCTTCTTAATGTTTTTCTTCTGGTAACTCGATACCCCTAAGTATTATTTTTCCACAATATTTGTAAATTTATTTGCTTTACACATTACACATTATTTCTTTGTTTAATAGTCAAGGAATTGACTGGCTTTCACTAACTTCCAATTTTTGTTCTCCATTCTGATGATATCTCACAAATAAAAATACACAATGACCAATTCAGTTGGAATTTCCTATAAACAAAATAGTATCTTCAGAAATGTTTGTCTTAAATATTCCATGTGCTATAGACTGAAAGTGCTTCCCCAAATTTATATGTTGGAAACTAATTTCCAATGTGAGGATATTTGGAGGTGGGGTGTGTGGGAGGTGATAATGGCCATGAGGTAAATAGAACCCTCAAGAATGGAATTAGTGCCCTTATAAAAGAGGTATGAGATTACTCCACCCCTTGCTGCCATGTAAGAACACAGTGAGAAAACCTCCATCTATGGAAAGTGGGCTCTCTCCAGATAATCTACCAGCACCTTGATTTTAGACTTCATGGCTTCCAGAACTGTGAGAAACAGATTTCTGTTGCTTATAAGCCACCCAGTCTATGGAATTCTGTTGTAATAGATTGAACAGACTAAGACAGCAAAACATGCTTGTACTAAAGGCTTCATTTGTTTAACTGGATCTATATTTCATTTGATAACCAGATCACAATAATAATATCATTTTTTTCCTCTGTCAGTAATCTTTCATAAAAATGTATCTTTAATTCTTGTTCCATCAAAAGTATTTTTTATCCCCCACTTTGTAAGATGCATGCATTTATATTTCTTCCTCTTTCCTTTTACTGTATTCCTTTTCTTGTTTATATACTTGCAATTTCTCCATAGGCAACATTCACATAAACGATGTTTATAATATTTGAATTACATAAAAAGATATTGACTGCATATTGAAGTCATTAATAATGACTGTATTGGTTTTCATAACATTTTTGTGTTTCCTCACTGTTAATATTTTCTAATACCATGTTTTCCCTTATTCTACTCTCCTGTTTTCATATATTCTCAAACTTCACAAAGACTGACTTCTTGGGACCCTTCTGAACTGCAGTTGGACTGATTGATTCCATTTAATGCTCTCTTGGATTCAATCCATTTTTTTATTTATTTATTTTTTTTGGTTCAGATCTTCATTCTTAGGGTTTTTTTTCCCCCAGAGTAAAAGAGCTGCATTTTGAAGTAACTAAAGAGTTTGTTGAAGGTGATTTTTTTGGAGATCTTGCATGTTTGAAATAGCTGAATCTTTTCTTCATACATGATTGATAGTTGGGGTGTGAATAGAATACTAAGGTCTAAATAATTTCCCTGGGGAGGTTGGAGGGAATTGCTCTCTTGTCTTGTGGCATTCAGCGTGGCGGTTGAGAGTAGTGCTGTTCTGGTCTCATTCCTGTGTCTGTGTTTCCCTGCCTTCCAACCCACCCCCCCCCTTCCTGTTTAATGCAATTTTTTTGCACTTACAATTCTGAGACTGTATGATGTTGTAATTAAGTGCATAGTTTCCTCACTAATTGTGCTGGGTGAGCTCTTTCAATCTAGAGATAAATAACTTAATTTAGAGAAAAAAATTCATGCATATTTTTGATTCTTTGCTCCAGTTTCTCCAGAGTTTCTGAAACAGCTTTTAGTTGCGTATTGGGGCTTCTGAATCGTTTCTTTACATCTCTACTGTTTTTTTACATCATTTTAATTTCTTTTTCTTTGTTTTTAACTCTTTTTGGGGACACTTATAAAACTTCATGCTTTAATATTTCTATTGATTTTAATCAAGTTGTATTATAAATAGTTTCCAACATCAAATAGTTGAAAGAATTTTTAGGAAAATCTGAATACCTACTGTCTACATTCTATTTATTGAACTTTAAAATGTTTGTGTTTATTGTATACATTTAGGTTTCAAAAACCTCAAGTCTTCCAATTGTTTCTTTTGCAGCATATCTTGCTTTAAGAATGTACATTTTTTCACATGTCTCTTTCTTTGGAAGTAATTTTATGTTCATCATTGCCCCTTTCATTAGAAGAAATTCCCAAATATCTCATGTGTCTTATCTTACTAAGTCACTTTTCTCACTAAGTGAATAATTATTAGTTTGGCAACTGCTTTCATGATGAGCCTTGTGTACAGGCGAGCTTTGCTCTTAAGGGTTTGGGCAATGGTGATCTTCACCTGGAGAGACCTAACTACCAGATTGAATGACTTGCTCACATTCCAGAGGAGAGGTCTGTTTTGTTACTTTCCCAGTTGAACAGGGGAGACTTCTGCAGAGTTCTGCACACATGAGCAGAAGCATATGCGTGAGAGCATATATAAGTGTGTGAATGAATCTTTGCAAGAGGAAGTGTGTATGATTCTGGTTGGGTATGTTGTCTGTCATAGTGTCATCTAAACCTTCTGTTTTTCTGCCCACTGGATTTACAAAGCTGGAGACATTAGTGTTCTATCAGACGGAGTCACATCCATATCATTCGGGGCTAGGTCTTACTAGATTTTGGATTCCTTCAGCAGACTTTTTCAGCTTGTTTTGTTTTCATCTGTTTCTCTCTCCCCTGGCCTCTCCATGATTTTTTTTTATGCCTTATATCCCTTCATTACAAGTTTAGTGGGATTTTTCTAGGGAGAGGGCATAAGTATAAATGAATAATTATTATTTCCAGAATCAGTTTTCCTTTCCCAATCTACTCAGTAATGTAAGTGTCTCCTATCTCTGAGCCCTCTGAGCTGTGCTCTGCATCATTGTAGTACACTGCATTTTACAATCTGTTCAGGATGTTTGAAATTAATTAATTAATTAATAACAAAGAAAACCATTTACAAGTTAAATTTGTTTGAGCAAAACTATCCCAGATATGTAAAGTTCTTGTATTGGAGAATGGAACCTTTTGCCTGGGACTAGTAACCTTGGGTTTCATACCTATTTTCATACCTTGGGAGCTGTTCTAAATATTCATTTCTAGAAGACATGTCAGGGATGTGAAGGACAGATTTTTCTGGGTTCATATCTTGACTATGCTATCAGGTAGGTAACTTAGGGGAGTTTACTTAATTCCTATGAGGATTAGTTCCCTAACATCAATATTTGAAGAGTTATTTAAATGGTAATTTGTAACTAATAGCTGATATAAATAACTATGACAACTTTTCCAAACACATTGTCCTATGTATGAAACTTTGTAGACTAATTTGCTTTGAATTCAAATACTTCAAAATTATTACATATGAAATCATATTAATTATTGTATGACTAAGCCCAGCCAATAATATGAGCAAGTGTGGTAGAATCTAGCATGAAGATAATAGTATCTGTTTCATAGGGTTGTCATTGGAATTAAATATGTTAAAACATATAAAGTGCTTGGAAATATGCCTAACAGAGAGAATCCCTTAAATGCTCACTAAAATAGTTGTTTTATATTATTACTATTTGATTTCTGTATGCTATGAACTTGTCTTTTTTTTTTTCAAATTCATTTGTTATTTATTTTGAGAGAAAGAAAAAGAGAGAGAGCGCAAGCATGGGGGAGGCAGAGAGACAGAGAGGGAGAGAGAGAGAGAGAGAGAGAGAGAGAGAGATTGAGAGAGAGAGAGAATCCCAAGCAGGCTCCACACTGGCAGCACTGAGCCCAATGTGGGGCTCAGACTCATGAACTTCAAGATCATGACCTGAGCTGAAACCAAGAGCCAGGGGCTTAACTGACTGAGTCACCCAGGCACCCCTGCTAATGAACTTTTCTAAGAATTTACATGTATCACATCTTACCTCATCGTCTCCCTACAAAGTCTCTTTGAGAAGATGCTATTGTTATTCCCATCTTGTAGAGGAAGATAAGACATACAAAAGAGCTGTGTAATTTGCTTAATGTGGCACAGTTAATAGGTGGAGTAGGCAAGATATGAGTCCATGCAGTCTGGTCATACAACTAATCAATCACCAAACCAAATTATCTATTTGAACAATAAGAGTATGAAAATCAGATAACAAAAATTATTATAGGTTGGGGTTAGTACGTGGGGGGAGCATCTTCCCTTATTTAAGTTTCAGATTGACATAGAAAAGAGAGAAAGGAGGGCTTCAGATAGGGTTAGTGGCACAAAGCTGGCCATTGTGCAATAGGGGTGATGAATTCACCTGCTTGGAGATATCAACTTGGATTTTTTGTTTAAAGGAATCAGAGTTAAGTGTTCATTTTGGCAATCAGGTCTTTAAATATTAGTAACAGGAATACTTTGAAAGTGAATTGAACCTAAATGGTGAATGTTAAATGCTATTTTCCTTCTTCTAGAGTTTTGAGAAATTGTGAAAACAACTGCAAATATTCATAAAGCCTAAATTTTGTGAAATCAGCAATCTCATAAAATGTTCCATATATATGTATACACACATATACATATATACATATACATATATATACATATACATATATATACATATACATATATATACATATACATAGACACTGTGATCATTCCATTACAGCCTCCATTTCCTGTCTTATGAGTGTTTTAGTTTTGTTTTCAAGGCACTTGTTTTCCCTTTGGCCCTTTCCATATTGATTGGCTTATTTAGATATTTAATCTTAAAATCCATATGTTTCCATTTTCTGGGTATATTTTAAATTCATCACAATCCCCTTGTTTGATTTAAGGGAGCAAATTTAATTCTGCACTGTAAACAAAGATACTTTGAATACATAAAAGGAATGCCATTTCTCTTTCCCCAATCCTCATTCTAGACATTGACGTTATTCACAGCCGCTATTCCCATAACACTTAAAGTGATTATATCTATTGCCAACTTCTATAAATTATTAACGTCAAATCTAGAGGTTCCTTGGCACACAATTTCAGCCCTTCACAAAAAGAGGAAAACTCAGGGAGGTGTAAGTAGATTAAGGAAGTTCAATTGGTAACATAGTCACTAGAAATTTGATCTTTGTTTACAAATGCTTTCCCTTTGTCTTCTTACTGGTTCTTGTGAGCAAGAGTCTGCAGATTCTGAAAGTTCAGATAACTGAGCAAAGTTCATTCCACCTCATCTTCTTCCCACAGTTTTAAGTAATGAGGCAGTACAGCCACTTCTCACTTAATAATATCTTGCCATTATTATGGTTTATTCAGCAAGGACTTATAGGTTGGATTCATAAAACAAAAATTTATTGAATTCAAGGAAAGGAATGATGAAGATAAATTGAGAAATGTCTAAATGAAATAAAAAATTACTACTTTCTCAAAATTCAAAGAGTGACTGGCTATAATACAAAATATCCAGTTAACAACATTGGAGATTAAAGGTATGTAACTGATAAAGATGGATGTCTTACTTTTGCGGGTACAACTTGGGCAGTTTAAAATAAATACTATAATAATTGATCTTTCTGAATGATGTGCAAGTGCTAAATAGTGCTTGATATATGGTATCAACTTCCTGCCTTTGGCATTGATAGATGGTTCTTATATTTCTCCTAATAAAAAGATGGGCAAACCTTCAATTATAGAGATCACAGTGCTACAAATAAAGCTCTATGAAAGTGGGTGGATACTCTCTTACCATCGTTTTAATATTACCCTAGACTAAAACCATTTCTGCCACACAGGCTGACAATAGGGAGATGTCACTGCAGATTAATGAGACTCAAATTATACTGTCATAGTAAAGGAATGGGGGAGGGGATGTCCTACTTCTGTCTCTCTCTCCTCCCTCTCTCTCTCTCTCTCTCACACACACACACACACACACACACACACACACAGCAGCTGCCTGGTTACCTCACTAAGAAGCAACATCTGAAATGTTATTAATAGCTTTATTGACATTCTGATTGAAAGTAATTTTTCAGCAAGCTTGGATATAATGCAGTAAAGATTTTACTGGCTCTCGATTAGCAATTTCAAAGAAATACTTCAATTAGTAATGTAACAATATGTTTGTAGTCAAGGTATGTTTATGAAAATTATACCTCAGTTCAGCTTTGAACTGTCTCACAGATAAGAGCTTGCCTTTCTGTTGGAGCAGGGTCACTATGACTCTTCAGACTACAAGGGTAAAAAATAACATTAGATGCTTAAATCAATCAGAATATATTGGCCGAATATTCTCTTAGTGGTGCCCAGAGTTACTACAAACTTTTCAGTTTCTAGATCACATTTAAAACACAAACCGCATCATAGTGGGTTTTCATCTTTTGTTCTTTCCAAAAATTCAAAAATATATTACTCTGAGTTTCTGCCCTTTTTTATTTTGTGATAATAAATATTTATTTCTTCCTATGATGAAGGAGTTAGTGAAAGATTAATAAAACTCAGATACTTATTTCACTAGAAAACCACCAAGGGTTTTGGATACAGAAAGCCAAACCGAGATCCTATAGGAAATATAATCCCCCATTTCCTTGTTTTCTCGAAACCAATGCTGTCATCTGATAATTAATCTAAACTGCTACATATTAAGGTGACCTTTGTATCCTCTGTACTCCACTTTATTAACAACAGCTTCCCTAATGTGAGAAGGTGTTACATGAATTTAAGTTCAACTTAATAAAACTTTGTGATAAAGGGAATTGTGCTGAATGGAGAGTGGTAGGCAGGAAAGGATGTTCTTACTATCTTATAGTATACGTGTGTTTTTTACTATGTATGCTTGTTGATGTTTTTAAATACTTTACATTGAAGTGTAATGCAGACAGGTGATAGACAAATTTTATTTAAATTTTTAAAAATATTTAATTTGAGGTGGGGGCAGAGAGAGAGGGAGAGAGAGAATCCCAAATAGTCTCCGTGGAGCCTGAGGTGGGCTTGATCCCACACACCATAAGATCATGACCTGAGTGGAAACAAGAGTCTGACACTTACCCAACTGAACAACCCAAGTGCCCCGATAGATACGTTTTAGATACACACACACACACATACACACGCACACACACACACACATGAGTACACCATTATAAATACGGTTGGAGTTATTATAGATTATGCTGCCTTAAACGTTCTAGAACATGCCTTTATGGTAAATATAAGCACACATTTCTGAAGGGTATATTATCAGGAGTAGAGGTTATGTCATCCTTACATACTCAGCTTTAGTAAGTACTGTCAAAAAGCTCCCAAAAGTGCTTGTGCTAGTATAGACTCATACTAGCAATGTAGGAGAATTCTAGTTGTTTTATACTTTCACCAATAACTGATATTTCTTGTCTTTAGTTTTAGCCATCCTAATAATAGCATAATCATATTTTTATTGTCTTAGTTTTTCTTTGTCTGTGGTTTATTGCCTTTGATAGATTCATTAGCCATTGGGTATCCTATTTAGTAGTGATTTTTCTTTCATATTGTGTTGACTTTTTTATTGCTTTATACTTCTTCAAAATATTCTGGATATATGGTTTTGATGAATATATGTACTTTAATAATTTGCTTTCTGTTAGTGGTTTGCCTAGTTTCTCTCTTGTTTTTTTTTTTTTAACAGAAGTCCTCAAATTTAATCTAGAACAACTGGATAGGAAATAATTAACAGCAGATCTATAATTCATTCCCTCTCTACTGCAGACTATGTGGAAGAACAATGGATGCATTCAAACTTCCCTGAGAGCAAGTTAATGGCCATATACCAGAACCTCCATGCTAGTGACAATCACTACCATCAGTGAGAATCCTACCCACAAAATGTTGTTTTGATAGGACACACCTGATTGCATATTGAAAATAATTTGAGAAATTATGAATTTATGGTAAATTTCTAGCTAGATATTGGGGACACTTGTACCCTGTGTAGCTAGCTGTAGTAGATAACAGTGAAGGACTGAGCCAAAATGAAACCCACTGTGTTAGTAATGTTTCCACATACATTGCAGAAGGAGAAGGATGTTTTGGGAACTGTCTCAGACATCTCTGAGAAAATAAACTAATTTAAAAATTTCGATTTTTCTTGCAAAAACCTATACCAGTGATTCTTTGTTTCCAGTGCATTTTAGAATTTCCTTGCTTTTTATGAAACTTGTGTCACCGTAGGGACACTGGGTCAAAGTTTAATTGGGATACTGGGAAATGGAATTCTTCCCATAACAAACAGGTTCCCTGAATAAACAACAAAAGTTTTAAAAACAATTTGAGAATATCAGCTTACTCTAATGTAATGAGGGCTTTAAATGCAATAAAGAATCTAAGAAACAATATAAGCAACAGGACTAAAAACTGGAAAAGTTTGTAAGGAAAACATGGAATTCATCCTTTGTGTATTTGTGGCCCTAATAAAGCTGATTAGGTGGTGGGGTGAGTAGAGTATGAGGGTTTAAAAACTAGGCTGGAAATTGACCTTTGTGAAATATAGTCTATTTTTGGTGCCTTTACTCACCATGACTTACCCAAAGTCATAACAGAAAGACGGTAACTTCTATTTTTTCTTCTTCCTGTTATTGAAAACATAATAAAGAAGATAAAAGATTTGGAAATCCTATTTAGCGTTAAGAAAAACAACATATACTAACTCTTACATTGTCCCAAACATGACTTAAAATTTTAAACCCTTAAAATGGACTTTATGCCTATTGTTGGTCTTAATTTGGGATAGTTACTTTGAAAAGAGTACCTGGCATGCATATTATTTAAGTCACAATGCTTCCTTTACTAATGCCATCAATTGCAAATCATGATTCTTTAATTCTGTGAAGTACTTTCTATCACAAACATACATGCAAAAATATTACCAATGCATTCTAGTACAATAAAAGCTTGAATATAGAGAAAATTAAGAAATAAGTGTTTATTTTATCATATCTTATACTACCCCCCTACCTTCAATATTATTAGACACAGTAGAGTTTTTAAATGAGAAATAAATAAACCACAATTAATGCATAAGCATTAATTAATTAAGCATTGCTGACAAATATCATATGTTTGCACGTATAGGAGGATTAGGAGGAACTTAATGGAGGACCATGGGGGAGAAGAAGGGGGAAATAGTGGGGGAAACAGGGAGAGGCAAACCATGAGAGACTCTTGAATGCTGACAAAAACTGAGGACTGATGGATGTGGGCGGGGGGGAGTGGGAAGGGCACAGAGGGGGGCACTTGTGGGGATGAGCACTGGGTGTTATATGGAAACCAACTTGACAATAAACTATTTGTAAAAAAAAAAAAAGCTTTTAATAAAACATTTTTTTAAATTGTAAAAAAAAGAATATATTATTGCTTTCAGTATCTTTTAATTTATATTCACAATGTAAATCTCTTACCCTACCAGATGGGGACTTCTTGTAACAGTAGGAATAAAACAAACTCCTTAATATTTAAGGGCTGAATTCTAGTTAAGACAGAGTTTTGTACATACTGAACATAAATAAAATTTACTTTGGAAACTGAATTCTTAATTTATAGAATTAGAAGGGCTGGAACTTTCAAAAGATGTGTTAACAGGTGGGAAGGAACAACCTGTTGGGTTAAGGTTTGTATTTACCCTTCCCGGAAGCCATAGAACAAATGGTTTCACAATGCTGATTGTCATCTACAGAGAAAGTAACTCAAATAGGGTAAGGAGAGGTCTGGTGTGTGTTTGTGTGTGGTGGTGGGGAGTAGTGTTTATGTTTGCCATAGTTTAGCCTTTTTGTCAATGAGTACATGGTGGGGACATAAAAATCATAGGTCAATGAGAAGCTCACCAGTTGTTACCTAAAAGATATTCTGTCTGTGAAAATAAGATTCGGTTCCAAGCACTGCATCTGGGTAACTGGGTAACAAGGTAGAAATATATACTCACATTATCACAGATTTCAGAATCATGCAGCTTGAATGTATACTCTTAGTTGCTACTTTTTACTAGACATGTAAACTTGGGCAGTTAATATCTTTGGGTCTCAAATATTCTGTCTAGAAAATGGGGATAGGAGCAGTACTGACCACATTTGTGAAAAAAAATTAAATTATAACAGTAAGTGGCACATTATAAATGTACAATAATTGGAAATTGGTTGCATTTTTATTTTTATCTGGAAATAGATGTTCAGCTGATAAGAATGACTCTGGCCTCATATTGTCAGAGATTAACTAAAATGTTATATAATTATGACATGGTAGCAATTTAATATCCCCTCAAAAATTCTGATCTAAAAATACGTATCAATATATTAGAATTAAACTATGGATGTATTTTTTCTTCTTATTATATAATGATATTTACACACTCTTTTTCATAACAAGCTCTTTTCCCCCTTTTTTTTTTCAATGTTCAATTCAAATTCTTCTCCCAGCAGGGTATTTGCTTCAAAACCATGCAGGAATGGCAGAATCTATTAATCAGTAGTTTAGGCTTTAAGGTAATACTGATCTTGATTAGAAGGCTGTTGCCTGCTTACTAAGCTGGCAACCGAAGTTGTTAACTTTTCTGTAACTCAAATTCCTCATAGAGAAGTTAGAACACGAAGTACCTACATTATAGATTGGGTATGAGAACCAAATGAAATAATGTAGGTAAATGAATGTGAAACTTAAACATATTAAACACATAAGTTATGGTTTTAAAATTGTTCATAAGAACCAGGTCCACTTTAGCATCTGAATTACTACAAATTAACTTGAGTAGGTTAGAAATGTGTGGGGTGTCTCAATCGGATGGGGGGACCACCAAATATGAGGTGCTCTGATCAAGTGGAGGCTGGTGGCCTGGGGAGTGAAGTAACACCTAAGGCGGAACCAAAGAGATACAAGTTTATTGAATACCTTCCAAGGGAGCAGCGGACAAGGACAGCAAGGGAGAAACTGCCTGCAAGAAGGCAGTGGTGAGGGGTCACAAGTATAGGGCAGAGTGAGGGAGTATAGGAATTTAGGAATTTTCCCTTTCTTGGTGATCCCAGCAACTGGTTACCTAGTTGTAATTGATCACTTAGGGCCTATGGTTATTTTGAGGTGGATTGCTTAATAAGCCTATTAGCGTTCAGCTTGGTGGTCCTTGTGGGTCCTTTTGCCTTAATCAAGGTTCCATTGCTCAATACTGTTACTTAAAAGCAGCCTCCACAAAATGTAAATACATGTGAACTGTTTTAGGGTACAATGAGACTTTTAGTCTAACAGGAGGAAATGGCTCTTGCAATGACGAGAAAGGTATTAAAAGTTTAGAAGTTTATAGTATGTAACTCTTTTGATTGAAATGACTTGTATTCTCTAGGCCAACCTATGCCATCTGTAATAAACTATATAAAGGTTCCATTAAATAAATCAAAGGGTAGACTGTATGGAATAGACTTCCAACGTTGCAGAGTTTTATCTAGTTGTGATATTTGCAGTAGTGATATTCTGAAGTGTCACATAACTTGAAGGGGATGTGAAAGTGTAGGCACAGAACAAATACTTAATCAGAGTTTTATCATTTCACATCTAAACTAAGTAAACTAAATAAGTCAAATAAAGCATACTGTGTGGTTCTTCTGTCAGTACATTGAGATTACAATACTTGTTTGTTTTTGTATGTACTTAAGTTTACGTGTGTGTGTGTGATAGGGAGGAAGAGAATGTGTGATTTTAAAAAGAACAATATTATTCCATCAAATGTAAAAGCTGGGATTGCTAAATATAATAATAAAAGATATTAAAATATTTGTATATATTTGGAAGATATCTATACAGATACAGTATAGATATAAATATGCAAGGTAAATATCTCCCTCTTTGTACTTACCTACAATTACATATCTTACAATAATGAATTACATGGCTCAATGAAAGTTTGTATCATATTAAAGAAAACAAATCTAATTAACAAGTTGAGTTTATCTAAAATGTGTGAATAATAATAAAAGTCAGATTTATTTATTTACTAATTTATTTTCTTTTTTATGCCCAAATTCCTCCAGAAGGAATTAAGCTGTTAAAGGATGTATTTAATTGAAATATAAATGAGAAATAAATTTCACACATTCATCAAGGAACATTTGCTATATTAGTTGAAAATGTTCTTCTGTAAAACTTGAAGTAAGGATTTTATAATCCACTGCTTGACTTGAGGTTATTAGAAGTTAAACCCAGGCAATCACAGTCAAAGGGAGATTTAAATAGAAATATTATGTGAACTATAGTGGTATCTAGCTTTAAATACCTTGAGTTTGATATATAACACTTACTCCCAGAAGAATGAGTTATATGACCTCAGAGGACATTCAGAATATGGGACATCAGAGGCAGTGACCTAACACTGAGAGTTGACAAGCCTATAGCCAGTTGCATCTCTGACTCCATGTCATGACTTCACTTTTGCTATTCAATCCAATTTATTCTGGCTTTTTTTTTTTTTTTTGCCAAGACAACAATAAAATATCTGCCAGTGATCTCTATTTTGCCAAAATCAGTGGTTAGTCATCTACTGACTTCAGCCACCACCTTAAGCCCCTACTTCTCTAGGCTGGTGTAACATCACCTTCATCTGCTTCTCAACACCAATGAGTCACCATCAGTGGTTCCTAATCTACTGGTCCTCTAAATGTTGCAGTGCCCCCAGCCACCTTCTCTTCTCCTCTTCTGTTTCTATTCTCTCCTTAGATGAACTCATTTAAATCCTGTGGCTCTAGATAACATTCTACACACTAAGTAATCTGAAATGTATATCTTTGCCCATTGTCTGTTATCTAAGTACAAACTATGATCATCTCAAAACTGAAACTTGTCAAGTGTCTCCGAACTGGTCTCCTGTCTCTTCCTCTGCTCCTTTGTAATCTACTCTCCACAAGCCAACCAGATTGATATTTGTAAAGCTTTAAATAAGTTATTGCTCCCTTTTTTTAAAAAAAAATATTTCAATGTTTATTTATTTTTGTGAGAGAGACAGGGAGAGACGGAGACACAGAATCCAAAGCGGGTGTTCCAGGCTCTGAGCTGTCAGGACAGAGCCCGACATGAGACTCAAACTCACCAACCATGAGATCATGACCTGAGCCAAAGTTGGACCCTCAACCAACTGAGCTACCGAGGCATGCCTATTGTTCCCCTTCTTAAAACTCTGTTATTCCTATGACAGTAACAGTGAGAGGAAAATTGATCTATTTTAGATCAAATGTCTTCTTTAGAAAGACACATAACTTTCACCCATCTGTATACATACAAACACTCACATAGGGATAAATTAACAGGTGCAAATACTTTCTAAACTGTAAATAAACTTTATAATATTGGCAATGGTGTTGATTCTAATGATGATGAAAGTAATGGTGAAACAATATCTTGATAGACCTTTGAACTGGGGACACCACCAAGTCAACCAAACTAAATAATGTCATGTGAGAGCTTCTTTACCAAAAGAAGTAAATGATACCCTATTTTTCCCACACCGGGCTTGTGTCTATCAGATGATGTGTTTAAAAGTTCCAGTGTATTACATGTTATATATCAGGTTTATAAATGTTAAATGTATATGAATTTGTCACCAACATATCAGATGATTTGGGAAACATGGCTTATTTGCAAAAAAAAAAAAAATGATATTGATATCCTCTTTGCCACTTTACCAATCCCATTTGTCCAGCAACTGATTCAGGCTAGTTGCCAGAGGGACACTCTTCTTGCCTATCTTTCTTGCCTTTCACAGAGTCCTTTCCCTCCAAGGTTTTTTTTTCCCCTTCAAATGATAGTAAAATAATCAAAAAAGTTAATTGCTATTGATTTAATAGAAGTTAAATTATAATTAGAGGTCATCCATTTATGTTCTATGTACCTCATCTAACTCATAGTAATGTTTCAAGTAATAGGGAAATTGGTAGTCCCCCCTGAGTGGGTATAGACTGGGCTTTGGGTCTCTTCCCACCGTATCTGGTAACTTAGCTTCCATTGTAGGAAATCATACCATGACTACAGTAACCCTAGAGCATACCAACATCATATATACAATCAGATACAACTGGCAATATTACATATAGAGTCAGATATAACAACTTATAGAATCAAATACAACTGGTTTTGAACTCTGGCTCTGACACTTCATTATTCGTAAAAATGTAGCTTAATTTGATATATTTTATTTGGTAATCCAGCTTCCTTCCATTCAACTCTATTTTGTTTTTTTCATCCCAAGAATAGTTGATTTTTGTCTTCCTAAATTTTATTTGCTGTTATAAATTTGCACCTTCATACATTCCTAGAAAGTTAATATATATAAATGCATGTATATACATGTAGAATACATATATACACACATCTATACATGTACATATAGGTGTATATACTAATAATTTTACCTTTGGAACTTTTGTGAATAAAACAATTAAGAAAAACAGAATAACAAAGCTACAGCATATTACATAAAGGATTGAATTTGGATAACTCAGATTTTTTCTTAATACTGAAGTAAATAAAGCTGAGGTTGAGCCTTCCTTATCTCCACCTTGTTTCATTTATCCATCTGAAGGTACCAATAGTTTTAGTTATAAACAGATATTAAATTTTATTGAAACCAACTTCTATTGTAATTCTGGATTGTACACTAATTAGTCTTCTGTTACCAGGAGGATGAAGCTCTCAAAAGATTCTCGCCATACTCAAAGTCATTTAATAGTGACATTTTCCCTGATTAGAAGATTATCATGTTTTCTCATTTTCACACAATAGACCTCTGTGTACACAGTTTGACAGAATTTGATAATCATATGAGTTTATTTCTGTGAAAAAAAAATTTAGCCCTACCAAGTTTGAAATAATAACCTTTTGTACACTTGCTTATCACCTACTTAAGAAATAAAACATTTCAATTCCATTAATACTTAGTCACCAGGCATAATTTGGCATTATATATATATAATTTTACTGATGTCTCTTCAAATGATTTATCATCTAGATTGTTTTGGAAATTGCTTGTTTTTTGTTCAATGTATTCTTGGGAGTGATTCACCTTGGAACATATAATTCATGTACATTCATCTCATAGCTATTGAGCAAATACAATATACGTATCCATTTTTAGTTTTTCTATATATTGTCAAGTTATCGTTCAAATTGGTTGTACCCATTTAAATTCCCACTAGCGGGTTAAAAATATATTTGCTCCATATCCTTGTCAAAACATGTTATTTTCAGACTAAATGTTGCCAATCTCTGAGGGTGAAACTGCTTCTTATTGTACTTTTAACTTGCATTTCTCTTATTACTACTGAGGTTAAACATTTTTAAACACCAATCCCACGTCCTCTCATCTGATTACCTGTTGCTAGATTTTAGATTTTGCCCATTTCTTTGGATTTTTGTTTCCCTTGCTTCTTTTCCTCTCTTTTGTTTTTTTGTCTACCAGATTTACCATAGTTTATTTTATGTTGAGCATAGTAGCTCTTTGTCTGTTTTTATGCCTTGTCAGCCTCTCTCTCAGTCACTGGATTGTCTTTTTCAGTGTGTGTGCGTGTGTGTGTGTGTGAGTGTGTGTGTGCGCCGTCGGATGCAAATAGGTACTTTTACAATGTATATTTTACAGTTTGTACTTTCCATATGACTCTTTAAAGAAGTCCACTATGATAGTGAGGCATAAACGTATTCTATATTTATAGCAAAATTTTTTAAGGTTTTAATTTTCAGATTAAAGCCTTTGTGTTAAGACTTATTTTTTTTCTATATGAGTGGCAGTTTTTTCAGCACCTTTATCTAATTATGCCATTGTTCATCCCTCATCAGCGCAATGCCACTTATTTAAAATAATAAATTTTCATCCAACGGTGGTAAACTTCCTAAACCCTATCGTATCCTTGCATATCCCATTCCCTCTTTTCCTCATATATTCCAACATTTTATCAGACTCTGTCCTGTATCCTACTCTGCCCCAGCCTCTCCCAACCTATCCTTTCCTACTCATCTCTTTGTGACTAGCTCAATATAGTACTATCTGAAATACTTCTAAATTATTGTATCTTTATAATTTTTTTTAAATCTTGCTTGTTATTTTTATCTGTCAAAAACATCTTTGCTATTCTTGGTCACTTTTTTCCCTTTAGTAATTTTTAACCATTTTACTTAAAACCTTGTGTTCCTTAAAGCGCTGTGTTAATTGGCAATTAATTTAAAAATTAATTTGGAGAGAAATGACAATCTTAACATTTTGAGTCGTACTTTCCATAAACTCTTCATTTGTATCTCTTCAGTTAATTAATTCTTCATTAAAGTCTTTCAAACAAATTTTACATATTTTTTTATAGTTTTACCTACATTTTTTAGGTATAGTTTTCTGTATCTTTTATATTGGTATACAATTAAAATTATCTTTAAAAATCGGGGCGCCTGGGTGGCTTAGTCGGTTAAGCGTCCGACTTTCGCTTGGGTCATGATCTCACGGTTCGTGGGTTCGAGCCCCGCGTCGGGCTCTGTGCTGACTGCCAGCTCAGAGCCTGGAGCCTGTTTCAGTCTGTGACTCCCTCTCTCTCTGACCCTCCCCTGCTCGCGCCATCTCTCTCTCTCTCTCTCTCCTAGAAATAAAAAAAAAAAATTATCTTTAAAAATCTACATTTGTAACAAAAATGATTTATAGAAATGACATTCAGAAATCTTATTATATAAACTTAGTCATTAATTCTCATAATTTGCCTGTATAGTCTTTTAGATGTTCTATGCAGTTGGACTACTGGCATTCCTTATTTACAGCTTTTTGTCTTTGTTTCTGTTTCTTTCTTTCTTTCTTTGTTTCTTATTTTATTTTTAGTTAGTTGATTATTCCTTCCCATGTATGCATTGAGTGTACACTATGATAATTATCATTTTTGTTTACTTTCAGATTTTATTTTATTTTAGGTTTATTTATTCATTTTGAGAGTGACTGTGTGAGGGGCAGAGAGAGAGAGGGAGACAGAGAATCCCAAGCAGGTTCTGTGCTGTCAGTGTAGAGCCTGACTTGAGGCGTGATCCCATGAACCATGAGACCAGGACCTGAGCCCAAAGCAAGAGTTGGTCACTGAACTTATTGAGCCACCCAGGCGCACTTACTTTCAGATTTTAAAGTATGAATCATAATTTTTACCGTGAAGTGGCAAATACTATCATTGATTCCTCTGTGGTTTTTTTTTTTTTTTCATTTGTTTGTTTTATTTTATTTAGGACTCCTATGTAGGTCACCTACAGGTGAAGGAAGATGCCTGATTTTCTTACTTATTTTTCCCATTCATTCATTAAATTTTTTATGTTTATTTATTTTAAGAGAGAGAGAGAGAGAGAGAGAGCACAAATGGAGGAGGGGTGGAGAGAGACAGGATGCAGACAGGCTCCAGGCCCTGAGCCGTCAGCACAGAGCTGGATGCAGGGCTTGAACCCATGGACTATGAGACCATGAACTGAGCTGAAGTCTGATGCTTAACTGACTGAGCCACCCAGGTGACCCTGCCCCATTCATTTATTATGCATTGGTGTTGAGTTTTGTAAAATTCCTGGTAATAAACCTGACTTTGCATTTTTTGTTCTAGTTCCCTAATATGCTCTGTTTTAAAATATTTTGGTCTAGACATTTACCTCAACATTAAAAGATGTGGTCTAATTTTTTCTTTCTATCCTTGTTCTGTTTTGGTTTCCAGAATAGTGCTATTCAAGGTGTGATTTTTGAACTGGTGTTAATTTTGTGATGCTAGTTCTGAACTGTTTACTACTGGATCACAATGAAATGAGGACCTTGTCATAATAAAAATCAACATCACTAAGCATGACAATTTTAGTTCAGCTGACACTTTTTGAAGCAAAATGTTCTCAGTGAAGGAGGCAGCACTGTGATTTACATTTAATTCAAATTTCTTCCTCAAATCAATAATGAACAGCTGACTGGCTACTTTTGTAACAGTATTCTAGGGTATACTAGCTATGAAGTGGATTGGGTAACAACTTTCGTCTACTTCTCATAAGAGTTTTTTGGGGGCATCTGCCTGGTTCAATGGGTGGAGTGTGCAACTCTTTATCTCAGGGTTGTGTTAGAGTCACACATGGGGTGTAGAGATTACTTAAAAAGAAAATCTTTACAAAAATAGGAATTTTGGAGGGACTCTGGGTGACTCAGTTGGTTAAGCGTCCGCCTTCAGCCCAGGTCACGATCTCATGGTTTGTGGGTTCGAGCCCCGTGTTGGGCTCTGTGCTGACAGCTAGCTCAGAGTCTGGAGCCTGTCTTCAGATTCTGTGTCTTCCTCTCTCTCTAACCCTCCCCTGCTCATGCTGTCTCTATCTCTCTCTCAAAAATAAATAAAACATTAAAAATTTAAAAAAAGAGATTTTTAGAGTAATTATCAGTTTCTTGAATGTTTTAATAACTAATGTTTAAAATTTATTTTCTGGTAGTTTTCTAAGTGTGTGCATTTCTTGGGGATAGATCTTAAGCTTCTGATGAAGTATTTCAATCATTAATATTAAATTAAAATCTTTCTTCTTAAGAGTTAGTGTTGTTAAATAACCCTTTCTTGGATTTTTTCAAGTTATTTAAATATTAAGTTCATTTGAATGAAGACATTTGTTGTACTTTCCTATGATTTTTAATTTTTTCTTCTCCTCTAGGATTGTGTTCTCTTTTTCCCACTAGATGTTCAATACCAGCATTTTGCCTTTTATTCATCAATCTAGATAGATGTATTTCTGTATTATTATGTTTCACCTAGAATCTACTCGAGTTCGTTTTATTTAATTTTTTTCTAATTATCCTTCACTCTTATTTTCATTTTCTTACTTATTTCAGCTTATCCTGTTCTTTTTCATTTTTTAAGTTGATTGCTTAAGTTTTTAATTTTAAAAGATTTTAGTTTTAATACATATTAAGGTATATTTTTTCCACAAAGCACTTAACATTTCACATACATACTTAGCAAGATTTATAGGAAAGCAATACCTATAATCTCCAACTAAACTGTAAAAGAATTCTGAACCACTGGTAAATTTTTATCTCCTTAATTGCTACATTTTATTGTTGCCTAGCCTTTTGGATTACTTTTATGTTTACTTCCAAATTAATCATTATTGTTATTTTTAAATAAATATATGTTTAGTTACATGTTTACTAATTTCCTTGAGGGTTATTCTACCCTGTATCTCTTTTTTTATGCTGAACTTAATTTCTTATCTACTGAAAGATATCATTGAGATTTTTCCGAGATTTGAATTTTATCTCTTTGAAAAGGTCTCTATTTGCTTTTTTTCTATAATAATACCTTAGCTATGTATAAAATTATAGGTTGTCATGTGTTATAATTATAGATTGTCATTTATTATTTTCATATAGTTTGAAAGGTATTATTTCATTCTCTTCTGAAAAACGCATGTTCAGAAGCCTGTTATTAGTCCTGGTAATCTTTCTTTCTTCTCTGATTGTGTTTAAGATTTCCTTGTTATCTTTTGTGTTTTAGAACTTTAGTTCATGTGTTAAGGAATAGGCAGGTTTTTCTCTCTATTTGTCATCCTTTGGAATCCTTGTGATTCCTCCCCAAATAGAAGTACTTGAAGGACTTACAATCTCAGTTTCATATTTAAAGTATGTTTATTTTATGTTTTTAACTTATTTTGGCTTTCATTGAGAATATTTTCAGGACATCTAATCTGAGTTATTGCCAGAAACAAAAGTTACAACCTAAATATCTTAAATTTAAAGTCTTTTTTTTTTAAAAAAAAAAGATTTATTAAAGTCTCCTTTATATATTTTTTTAAATTTTTATTTATTTCTAGGAGAGAGAGAGACAGCGTGAGCAGGGGAGGGTCAGAGAGAGAGGGAGATACAGACTCTGAAACAGGCTCCAGGCTCGGAGCTGGCAGTCAGCACAGAGCCCGACGCGGGGCTCGAACCCACGAACCGCGAGATCATGACCCAAGCGAAAGTCGGACGCTTAATCGACTAAGCCACCCAGTCGCCCCAAAGTCTCCTTTAGAGAAAAAAAAGTTTAATAAAGTGTTCTTAACCCTAAATTTAAATTTAAGGCAAAAAAAATTGTTTGTTTATAAAACACATATAAAACTTTAATGTAACAACAGCAAGTAAGGAAAAGACATGCTAAAAGCTCAGACAGAAAGGAAGCATTTAACAGTTTGATAATCAGATATATATAACTTTTCTAAGAAGGCAGTAGCCTCAGTTGGACATTAAACATTTCAGAATGAGTAGTTAGTAATGGCATTTCATCTTCATTTTGCAAAGACTGAAGAGAAACATATTTGTTTCTATTTTTTTGCAACAAAGGGAAAACGAGTGAATGGAATATGGATATAGCATAATCGTTAGTTACTAAAATCTAAATGTCTGCCCTTCAACCTAAAGAGAAAGCAGAATACCTCTGTACAGAAAGGGTTCCGTAAATCTTCTCCAAGGGAGAAAACAAGGAAATTGGAATAGGGAACAAAAATGTCTTACTGTGCCAAGCTTGCAGTATCTATTAGGTACTTCTCCAAAGAAATTTTGAAGCCTTTTATCTATTATTAATACCATAAAAGTCGGAGGATAAATATTTAAGCATATTTCAAATATTTCTCTTCCTGACAAAAACGAGTATTTCTTTTCCATAAGTCAATAATTACCTCTCTGACATTTAGTGAACATTATGTCATTATATATTCAGTGTTATGGAGCCATCACTAATTCACGTTATTGGAGAACTGGTATCACACCAGGCTGTGTCAGGGATTTAAGGAGGCAGGGTAATCTTAACAAGCCATATCAAGGAATTTCTTTTTTAAGTATAAAATTCCTTTATTGTTTTTCCCGCATGATTCTTGTGAAAAGCATGTCAAACACCGTACTAAACAACTTAAGCCTGGAGCTGAAAGGGAAGAGTTTGTATTAAATAGGTATATTTAATCAATACATTTTGGCTAATTGTTTGGAATATTTTAAGTATACATGAAAACTCTGTTTAAACACTCACATATTCACAATAATTTACTATCGTGTTGAATTATCAAAAGTGAGTTAATTGGGATATTATATTTTGTATTAAAAATGTGATATTATATGTGTAAGAGGTACAAAATTAAGAGTGCAGTTTGAATTTGAAGAACAGAATAAAGGCATTATGAAGAATTAAGGAGAGAGAAAAAGGGCTGAAGTGGTATAAGGGAAGTAAATCATTATCCCTCATAGCTAAATGTCAGTGGAAAACATTAACAGAAAATATCTAAGTTCTATCAGTATCTGATGAATATAAATCATGAAGTAGGAGTGTAAGCTTGATTGAGGATTTGGAGAGACGCATAAGAAAACTTGACAAACGAAAAAGGAAATGTGGTTGCCTGTGAAAAGAACTATAGTTGTGGCAGCTGTCAGATAAATGATATTTATTAAATCATCATCCGTATGCCTTGCTTTTCCTTTCTTTTTCTGAAAACCATGTTTATGCATCACTTTAGAAAAAAGTTTTATCCCTTGAGGATATCTGTCTTGGGATTCCATTCAACATGTAAAGAGTAAGCCTTTATAGGGGTGCCTGGGTGGCTCTGTCAGTTGAGTGTCTGACTCCATCTTAACCGAGGCCTTGATCTCAGGGTCATGAGTTCAAGCCCTACATTGGGCTCCACACAAAGAATTTGGAGGGAGTTTGTTAGTCAAGCTATCACTTTCTTTGTTTTTCAAAGTTAACCTGAATAAATATTTGTGTCCCCCATCTCCGCCGCCATTGGATAGGAAAGGAAGTAATTATTTCTGTGTTAAGGTACATGATATATAAGTATCTATGAGTCTTTTTAAAAAAAAAGATTCTTTCAGGGATGTACTTTATCCAGTTTTATCTATTCTAGATATCAGAAACTTGACTGAAATAAACCGGTAAATTTCATTCAATCTAGCTACCTATATAGAATAATAAATGAAAGCCTTTTTTTAACGTGGGATTTCTATATATAAATATACATTATCTATACTTACATATATAACATATGCTAAAATTATATTTACATATATATTCATATACTTATATGTAAGCATATATGTAAGTATAAATTTATACACACAAACAACATGGATATCTAGTTTTCTGTTTGATTCTATAGTGAGTCAAGCAGAAATAGAGAATTACTATAAAGTAACACAATATGCTTCCAGTATGAAAATCTTTTAGTTCTGCTTTATTTACCCTTTTCTTTATGATTTTTCTCTGGGTGTCCAGTGATACCCTTGTTCCATGTAATTTGAGGCCTAAATAATAATTTCTGTATAATGTCATAAAATATTTGTTTACAACTTGAGACCAAATGCATTTAGTTGGACTTTAAACACTTAGGATAAACCAAGGGGAGGATGATGATTTTCCAGGTAGTGAATGCTTTATGTCAAACTACGCCAAGATCAATTGGCTTAAGACAACAATAGTTTTATTATATAGTTCATCAAGAATTAGTATAGAGTTCAGCTGAGTAATTATTCTGTTTCTCATGGTAGTGGGTCCAATTTGGCTTAACTCACATATCTGGTCACTGGGTGCCTAGAGGGATGGACTCTTGCTCACATTATAGACCTGCATGTGCCATCTCCAGTATGGTAGCTTTAGAACAGCTAGACTTCTTCCGTGGGTTTTGATTTCACCCACAGCATGCATTATAGGAAGTCTAGGTAGAAGCTGAAAGGCTTTTTGCCTTTGGAAGTCACACATCACTTCTGCCATGTTCCACTTGCCAAGCAAGTTAATAAGTTCAGTCTCAGTTCAAAGGAAGGTGAATTTTCCCTCTATCCCTCATAGGAGGAGTAGCAAAGAATTTGCAGCCGTCTTTAAGTGACTACAATGATATTGCAAAATTGTTTTTCATTTAATTACTGTACAGAGGAATCCTGTTCAGTGTGCATCTAAGAAGTCATAAAGCCATGGGAACCATTGGTGCTTCCAAACTTCTAAATTTTAAAAATATAAAAATCAAACAGACCAGCTACTCCCTCCTATCTCTCCACCTCTTTTCAGCTTTTCAACTTGTATCCCTGTTAAAATCATGTGCTTATTAAACTTGAAAATGTAAGGCTGCGAATGTGTATTTCACACTCTATTTTTATTCTGACATTCTAAACATTTTCCTACAGAAAGTTTAAGAACTGATCTTAAAAACATTTTAAAAATAAAAAATCTGAAATAAGCTTCCATGAAAGATGTTTCCATTGGTCCTAATAAGACTTTATTCCCAAGGTGATCCACTCTACCCCATCAGACAAACCCCAATTGACCAAGAAAGAGCTAAAATGGAAACCCAGGCTTGCCTCCCTGAATACCAACCTGTGACAAACATCTGCTTTCTTATACCTTCTGAGCATTTTCACAGTTAATAGCTAGGTGTTAATCCATGCATAACAATGTAATCTTTACAATTCTTATTTTCTCTTCTGACATCAAAACTAGATGTGAATTTAGTAATAGAATACTGTGAATAAGATAAAATTTAGATCTGGAAACAACAGGAGAAATATTCTTTCTCAGCATTCTCGTTTTGCAGAACTGGAAACAAACATTATGATAGCATATAACCATTGTACATAATAGAACATTATTATTACCCTGAAGCAAAAATTATTTATAGTAATTATTACACTAGTTATCTATTGCTGCACAATAAATTATCCACAATTAGCAGTTTCAGTATCTTACAGCCTGTTCTACTGAGTGAGGTCTTAGCTCCTTGCTGGCTATTGCTCAGTCCCTTAGCAAGGGAAGTTTCTCACTTCCTTGATATTGGGACTTTCCATTGGACAGCCCAAAATACTGCCACAGATTCATCAGAATGGGCAAGAGAGTGTTTCAACAAGACAGATGTCAGTTTTTCAGAATCTAGTATCAAAAGTAGCTTTACATCACTTTTGTAATATTTTATTCCTTAGAAGCAAGTCACTAGGTTCAGCCCACACTCAAGGGGAGGAGGAGATTACTCAAGGTATGAATATCCTGAGTCAGGGATCATAGGATTTATTTTCTAAAATGTTTTCCACATTATGGATATATTCAAAAATTTAAATTTACTTATATTTCTCTAAGGAAAACATACTATCGACTTTTGCAAGTTTAAGCTCATTTCCTGTTAGCCCTTTGACATATTCGAATTATGATCTACCTTAAATATTTTAATGGACAAATGTAAAAGGGTGTGTGTGTATATGTACATGATGTTATCATTCTTTAAAAACACCAAAGCTAACTGAAAAGAAAGCTGCATTATGATCAGCTTATAAAAATTGCAAAACCACCTGGAAAATATTTTAAAATTCATTTGAAATCAGATACAAAAGAAGTCTTACCTTGCATTTTAAATTTGCTTGCATACATGTCTCAGAATACACGGCAGCTCTTTAGATTTATCAAGTGTTATTTAGAGCGTGAACGAAAACTGTACAAATACAGTTCCAGAACAGGATACACACATAAAGACTTAACTAAGTCAAAGTATATGAAAGCAAATCCCATAATATGATTGTTCCATTTAATACAATTAGCATGAGCAAGTTTTAAAATATAATTTGAAATATTAATTATATGAAATAAAGAAATTTCTGTTTCTCTTAATACTACTTATTAATTCCATAAGATACACTGACAATAGGATATTGCACAAATTGAAAATTCTTTGGTTCTAATAAGTATACACGATGGGTTGTGCAAAACAGAATTGGCATGGTTTGCTATCTTAGTGGTATTTTAAAAACCATTTCATTTATTATGTTTCCTATCATTCTCCTTTCTCTTTTCAAAAAGAAATTCTATGGTCTTCTTTAATGACCATGTAGAAGATACGATAGTGTACGAAATCTGGCAGAAAGTTTTTAAAATTAAATCTTATGCAATTTATTTATGTGTATTTAATTCTTTAAATATTTATGTAAATTTATGTATACAGAGATTTCATGTATTCTATAAAAAGCTGAAGATTTTATAAAAAGTGCGATTTATTCTTTTTCACTCTCTGGGCTGACATCATTTTATTCATTCTTGGTGTTCAAGGGAGTTACCACCTACTCTGAAATGGAGTCCTCCTGCATTTCCATACAGTCCCCCAAAAGAGAAATGCTCTTCAGAAGATACAATTGCTCAAGAAATTGTTTGTGGTGATTGAGAAGGGAAAGATTCTATGAAGGAAAAGAAAAATGACTAGAGTCTGCATATAACTTCATTAGCTAATAAGAACATTAGCATAAGTCTTCTAAATATGATGTCTTTTATTACATCGATCTATTTTATTTCATGCTACATTGAAAAGAGAAACACTAGGGGAAAATTGTCTGTATTAAATAATAAGCAGTGTCCTCTTCCTGTTTTGAAGCTTTTTTTATTACTATATTTTTGTTAAGATGAATAGTGAAATATTTTATCTATGCCTTACACCATCTCTAATTAAATCTATTTCTAGCTTTGGTTTAAAAAGAGCTCAGTGTAGGAGGCCTCGATGGCTCAATTGGTTGAGTGTTTGACTCTTGATTTCAGCTCAGGTCATGATCCCAGGATGGTGGGATCAAGTCCTGCTTTGAGCTCTGTGCTGAGTGTGGAGTCTGAGATTCTCCACCTCCCATCCTCTTTCTGCCCCTTTCCCCTGCTCATGTGTTCTCTCTCTCTTTCTCCCAATAAAAAGTACAATAAAATAAAAAGAGCTTAATGCAAATAAAAATATCTGATTACTGCTCAAAGGATTTTATGTGTATATCTATGCACAGCAAATTGAACTTAACTTGTATCAACAGTAGTCTAATTTCACTACCTTATAAGCTCATAATATTTTAGTGTTTATTTTCTTTTCATAGTTACGTTGGTACTATGACCTATACCACCAGCCTGCCATACAAATACAGTGTTGTAACTTTCATTTCTACAATTAACTGCTATTGGCACCACCTCTGCAGATGATCAGGAAATCTTCTTTGATCCATTAACTCTGCCCTTATTATGTTCTGAATGGTTATGAGTGTCTCCCTCACCATCCATATGTTGAAGCCTCAACACACAATGTGAATATATTTGGAAAAAGGACTTTTCTGGAGATAATTAAGGTTAAATGATACTGTAAGTGTAGGGCTCTGATCCAATAGAATTAGTGTTCGTATAAGAGTCTAGGGAACTTGCTGTCTCCCTCAGTCATGTGAGGACACAGCAAGACAGTGGCCATTCACAAGCCAGAGAAAGAGGCCTTACAAGGAACTAAATCAGCCAGCACCTTGATCTTGGACTTCCAATTTCCCAAACTATGAGAAAGTCAATTTCTGTTGTTTAAGCCACATAGTCTATGGTATTTTATTATGGCAGCCCAAGCTAACTAAAATGGCAATTTTCATCTCACTTAGTCCAGAGGGATGCCCTTAACTTTCAACACAAGGAGCAAGAAGTAGACAAGATCAATTGTTGTTCCTTCTTTGCTGCCATTTGAATTCCTTAGTGGAGCTTGTCCCTCAGAGTAGGATAACTGCTTGTTCACTGATGTTATGATGACTTGGTTGACAGTGTCTCAAAGATTGCAGTGGTGGTGACCCATATTTAAATCCTAAGAAATAGGCTTTAAATTTTAGAACCACATATTCATATTTTTCTTAATCTAAAGTGCTGTCCTAGGCATCAGAGACTAGAGGGAAAAGAGAGAAATAATACATATAAGTTTTTAGAATACCCACTCACCATGGCTGGTTATTTTTGTAAGTGTGAGAAAATATTTTGACACCAATTTAAATGTATCCACCTCATAAGTAGACTTTTTATTGCAGTGGAAGGATTTTAAAGGTGCAGGTCTACCACTTACGGGATGTACTACAGAGAACCATCAATGAAGAAGTAAACCTATCAGGAAGCTGAAATTTCTAACACAAAGGACCCAATAATTATTTCTTGAATGAAGTTGAATTTGACTTGTACTATTCTGGGAATATCAGCATTACCAAGATGAATAATATTTAGTAATATGTTTGAAGAACTAGGACTTCTTAATTTCTAATTCTGGTCTATTTGGCCCAGACTAAAACATAAATGTCAATCAGAAGATGAAGTGAGGAAATGATGTGGAAATACATATGTCAAATGACCTCAGTGAGACCAGCACTACTATTGTGAAGAATTTGAATAAGTGAACCAGATATCTGAAGACTGAATGACCCTAGGAATTATATCCATACAAAAAAGAATTATTTCATTGAATTTATATTTGATTTTAGGGAGTGAGTGAATTTTTACATAGATTATCTGCAAAACAGCTCTGCTTTGTGCATGTTAGGGTCTTAGAGATCTTTCTTTTTTTTAAATATTTTATTTTTGAGAGAGAGATAGAGACAGCATGAGCAGGGGAGGGTCAGAGAGAGATGGAGACACAGAATCTGAAGCAGGCTCCAGGCTCTGAACTAGCTGTCAGCACAGACCCTGATGCGGGGCTCGAACCCAGGAACCGTGAGGTCATGACCTGAGCTGAAGTCGGTCGCTCAATCGACTGAGCCACCCAGGCGCCACAGGGTCTTAGAGATCTTTATAAAGATCCAAACTCTACCATTTCTAATTGTGGAACTTGAGCCAAAATTTAGATTTTTCTGGTCATCATTTTACTCATCTGTAAAATCAAAATTTTTGTATATGTATCTTAGAATTACATTGAGAATTGTATAAGATAATATATATAAAATATATATGCCTTGTCAGATTCCTGAAAAATGACAGGAATCATTACTTGATAATCAGAAGCACTAATTCATTGCTTATGGTGTTTGTTTCTGAAAGGAAGGAGTACTAATGTCACACATCAGCATGTGTCTGTCCCCTCATTCACTATCAACTCCAGAGCATCCTTTTGGTTTGAACCTTCATGCTATAAGCTTTACAGAGCCAGGTTGCCACTTGAGCCTATGTTACCTGGGTGGGTTGCTAAGTGTAATTTGGGGGTTTATTATTTGGTAGTTCATTTTTACATTAAACGTTTTACATAAAAGTCTCCTCCAGTTAAGTGTTTGTCAATAATTAAGTTGATGCTTTAATTTTCATCTGTTGTCTTTATCTTTTAAACACTTCTATACTGAACTTCTTAGAAAAATCATAATTATTGGGTCTTCAAACAGTAATGTTATATAAATACTTAGTGGTATCCTTTCCTTTTGTGTAGATTAAGGAACAGAGGCTTAAAATTAATACTGATACACGCACACATATGTTTCTGTATATGTGTATGTGGGGGGTGTGTGTGTGTGTGTTTATGTATTAGTATTCTATACTAATATAAGGATACAATAAGAATTAACCACATATTATATATAGTTGATGATATATAGTGTGTATCTATCTATCTATCTATCATCTATTTATCATCTATCATCTATCTATCTATCTATCTATTCACACACATAAACTTGGAGAGCTGCTCTAAGAATCTTTTTCTACAATTATTGGGTCTTGGTTTCCTGTCATTCACAAGTGAAGTTGGGTAAAAGTATGAGAATGTCAAAGTTCCTGACAATGATATCATGTGCCTGACAATGGTTTCAATAGAATTACTCTAAAATGGGTTTTATACAGCCATGTATTTAGGGTTCATGATCAATTACTAACTCAGACAGAAAAAAATTCTTTATTTGGTAGAACCTCAATAGATTTCAAATGCAAGAGAATCCTTTATTGGTCAAATCTGATATTTTATAAAACATCCTAGATGGGAAAAAGGTGTTTTACAAACTGAAAAGAGGTTTTTCTACTGGCTGCACAAAATTGCTAAGTGGGCAATTTAGAATTGCTAGTCACACTGGGAAGATGATAGAAGATAACTTTACTTGCCAAAAGACATCTTAAAAGGAACTTTTGCCTTCCATTGAAGAGCTAGCTTCCTTCTGCCTTTGGTAAGGGGAATCAAAACTGGTTTCTGTGACTAGATGAACCTTTCATGAAGTCAGGTTTATATAAGAAGAAAACAATATATTTTCTTAACTAATGCACAAATATATTTTATTTGAGCCATGATAACTCCGGTTTCATTTTGTTTTGTTATTGTTTTTTAAAACATACATGGAACTTCATTTTAAAGAGTAGAACTGAGCTTCCATGCATTGCTAATGGGAATGAAATACATCGACCCTCTAGAGGGGAATGAAACAACTTAAAACAATATTAGATTTGTGTTTGCCTTTTGAACTGGTGGCCCAATTTCCGGAAACTTATCGATATGTCTGGCTGAATCAGAACCTTTTATAAGCACTCAAATATTCACTGCAATGGTGTTTGTTACAGAGAACAATTAAAAAAGAAACAACCTCTCAGTGTCCATGTAGGGAATTGGTTAAATAAACATTTTGAAATATTATGCAGCTGCAAAAAATATAGTGAAGCATTATATTTGTAGAAGTTATTTTTATTAAAAAATTCAAGGGTAAGTACAGTATATTTGCTTTTTTTAATGTTTCTACAAGCTATTTAATTATAGTAGGCTTTAAAAATACTTTATCATATCATAAACCTTCCCAAAACAAAATGATTAACCATCTTCTGAAATCTGTGAAAAATATTTCTTTTTTTTGTTTGTATACTTTAAATTTATTGGTTTCCCATAGGTTTTTAAATGTTTTAATTATTATTTTTTTACAAATAGTTTATTGTCAAGTTGGTTTCCATTATAACACCCAGTGCTCATCCCCACAAGTGCCCTCCTCCATGCCCATCACCTCCCTCCTCCCCCACACCCATCAGTCTTCAGTTTGTTCTCAGCATTCAAGAGTCTCTCATGGTTTCCCTCCCTCCCTCTCCCCTACTACTTCCCCCCTTCTTCTTTCCCATGATCCTCCGTTAAGCTCCTCCTAATCCTCCTATACGTGCAAACTTATGGTATTTGTCCTTCTCTGCCTGACTTATTTCGCTCAGCATAACACCCTCAAGGTCCATATATGTTGCTACACATGGCCAGATTTCATTCTTTCTCATTGCCATGTAGTTTTCCATCGTATAGATAAACCACATCTTCTTGATCCATTTATCCGTTGATGGACACTTAAGCTCTTTCCTGTTTTGGCCATAGTTGAGAGAGCTGCTATGAACATTGGGGTACATGTGCTCCTATGCATCAGCACTCCTATATTCCTAAACACACAGTGTATTTGCTTTGTAAATACACTATACCCTTACCTTTTGTTTTAAAACACAGGAGGAATATACATCCATAGTTGTTTGTTTTACGTAAAGAATTACATGAAAATATACTTAAGAAACTAATAAATGGTTATCGATTTTCAGATAGATTTTAAGGAACTTCCCAATGTCTTATTGCTGTATTTTTGTTGTTAAGCATGTAAACTAAAAAATGAATCTCAAAGATAGGAAAAAGCTGAAATGGGAGCTTGTAAATTAATAAGCTAACCTCTTTATTTGTTAAATAAGAAACATAGAATCAAAATAGATAGTTTACACAAGTGTGCATATCCTATGCCCCAACTTGAGTTCTGGGCCCTTGAGAGCAAGAACTATATCAATTCATCTTTATATTTATAGTAGTGCTTAACTCAGTGCTTTTACTCAATAAATAGTTGTTGATGGATTGTCATTTAAACATATGCTGACAACTTATTTCAATTGTTCATATCTTAAAATATTCTAACACATTAAACATTCCTGTAATATGTCTTATAATGACTGGCAAGCTTTCTTGATCAATACAGCTTATAATGGACTTATTAAGATGAGCTATGGTTGGATTCCATTCTGACATATTTGAGTAATACCTTTTTTATCCACTCTACTGGTTTTTCAGCCTTGGCATCCTTCATGACATGTCTGATTCACCTTTTCTGTAGTTTAATGCATTATCAAATAGAGGACATAATGAGTGAAATGTATTTGAGGGTAAAAATGAGCCACTAACTTATTATTCCATTCTATTCCATTGGGTAGTTAGAATCCAATCCAATTAAATTATTTTCAGATAGTAATCTGTAATAAAAAGATGGTGAATATTCAAAAATAGTTAAATGTTCAGAAGCTGTATTCTAATAAATATATATATGTCTAAAAAGATTTCAGAATATATCTTCTAGAAGCATAATCTGTGCGTGGTAAGACTTATTAGTAAGATTAAAGTTGAAATAAAGTATTTGTACTTTAAAAGCTGCTGCTAAATTATACACTAAACAAGATCCTCAACTTCTGGCAGATAGTTAGATAATCCTTTCATAGGAATAAATATGGGTATAGTTAAGAGATTTAGCAGAACTTCAATATTTTTAAAATTTACTTAAAGTTCTTTTTATATTCATTTAATTTCTTGCTTGCTTTAAAATTTGCTGCATATGTATTAGGTGTAGCTATTTAGTCAAAATGGGGAATTTTATTTACAGGAACTATGACTAAATAAGATAAGGTTGAAATTTTTTGTTGTGGGAAACTGCTTCGAGCTATACTTCCCAAAACGCGTTCCATGAAGTATCAAGTTAATGCAGAATTCTAATATATTCAATCAATATATCTTCTCAATGTCTGCAACGTGCCTGGCAGGCAACAAAACAAAGTGATCGCCCTTGTGGAGTTTATGTTCTGTAGAGGGACTCAGATCTCACACAAAGAACAAGCATACATGTTATTTGTCAAATTCTGATCAGTTCTAAGAACTAAGCAGCCAAAGAGAGTGGAGTACAGGTTGCGAGTGGCCTGCCACTTACATGGATATTCAGAGAAGGCCTCTCAGATAAATGACTATTTGAGAAGAGACATAATGCAGAGTGAGCAGTGAGGCATGAGGTCACTGGGGCAGAGTGTTGAAGGAAAAGCAAAGAAGAGCAAACTCAAAACTCAGGAGGTGTTTCATATCACTGGGAAAATGAAGGAAGGTCAAAGGGCCAGTATGGCTGGGGAAGAAACTAAGAAAATGGAAGATGAAACCAAAGGCATTTGGGGTATGGAGGTTTAAAGATATGGTAAGCACTTGGGATTTTATTCTGAATGAAGAAGGTAGTCCCTGGAGGATCGTAAACTGAGCAATAAAGTACCATTCAATCATTAGTAGTCAATATTATGCCTATATTTAAAATGCTAGTTTTATATTAAATATGTATTAAAATATACTATTGGATGTATTGAATATTGCATTAAACATGTATCACATTTTGAACACTTTTCTTACTGATTCTTTTGCCCTAATTTTGTTAATTTAAATGCCCATGGTGTTTCCTACTATTTTATAAAGACTTTGCACATTTTAAGGTGTTTCAAGGTAAAATCAATTTATGAAACTCAAGTCTAGAGAAATTCATTGATTCTCTTATTTCAAATGTTTATTTTGAGTGGAAGAGAGCAGGCATGACCATGAGTGGGGGAAGGGCAGAGAAAGAGGGAGGGAGAATCTCAAGTAGGCTCATGCTGTCAGTGCAGAGCCTGACACGGGACTCCATCTCACCACCATGAGATCATGACCTGAGCCAAAATCAAGCGCTGGGCATTTACCCCACTGAGCCACCCAGGTGCCCCAGAAATGCACTGGTTCTATTCTTTCATTGAGCACCTACCATGTGTTAGGTACTAGCTTGCTGACAGAATTAAGAGATTAAAAGGGCACATTATGCTCAATTTGCTAAGTTTAGCTGATACAGATTTTTTTAAGTGTGAAAATTTATAACACAAGTTTGAAGAAAAAGAAATTAAGTGCATACAAGTTATAGAGACAAGTATGAGGGGTTTACAAAGCACTGAGATGGAAAAGATTTCATGTCAGCATTCCTAGAAATTCAATGCCTGAGCTAAGTTTTGAAAAGCAAATGCACAAATTGGGTGACTACATTAAAGTAGTAGGAATAACCTATGCAATGACATTGACTTATGGGTCTGGAGATCTCTAAGTAGCTATATTCAAACACTCAATTTTCTTTTTCACCTATTAAATAAAAGCAGCTGGGAATAAGGCAGTAGGGAGTGGTAGGGTCTATGGTGAGCTAGAAAATTCATGTCCATCTTAAGTATAAATATATATGTTTGTTCACAACACACATGTACATATATATACTTTGCAATAATCAAACAAAATGCATCTTTATGCCACATTTATTAAATTTGCTTATTTGTGTCACCACCTCTAGTGTAAAGTTTGAGGAAAGTAGCATGGCAATCAATGATTATGGAAGATTTGGAACTTAGGAAATCATCAACAAGAGGTGATTTTAAAGGACAACATTTTGGTGACTAAGTAAAGGATAAACTTGAAAGAGGAATAAAAGGAGAGAGCTACTAGGTTGTTCTATTGAGATTATTCAGTGAAAGATGACAAATTTGCAAATGTAGTCATCAAAGAATATTGAATAACTTGTGTCACAATATGGATATCTGACAGGATTTACTGACTGATTAGATGTAGGCGATAATGAACCCAAATACAGGGGTGGTGAATTTCCTCATCTAGGTAGGGGCTTAGGTGGGTGTAACAATGGGAACACCAGAGTCATAAGAGGAAGTTCAGAGTTAGGGAGAATTAAATATGAGTCTGACTACCTTCTACCTGCTTCGAGAATGCACAACTCTTTTTCTGGATCTTCAAATATTAAGTTTTGTTTTATGAAATATTTATAATATCAGTGTGTATGTCATATTATAAATATCAGACTATTTGAGATTTATAGTATCATAGTGGTATTAATTACAAATCACATTACAACTAGATTATAGATTACTGCTTTCCAATTCTATAATAGAATACATTTCAACGTGTAATTTAATACAATGTTACTTAAGAAAGTTTTCTGATAGTAGAGATAATCAAAACCTTTTAGTATAAGAAATCTAGACATGTCATTGGAAATCTTCTAAGTGGATATGCTTGTTTTATGGTTGAGAAGGACAAGGCAAAGAAATTCAGCTGACTTGCCCAAGATTGGACAGTTAATTAGTAGCTGAATCAATTAAACTCTGAGGAAAGATACTAAGGTAATAAAGTAAATTTACTAATATTTTATTAATGTGGATTTAAGAAGATAGTAGGGGCTTATGAGACATTCTGAAACTCATGGGCAGAAAGTTTCCTTGGAGTCTAGTTTTTATTTGATAAAATAATTATACTGCTTACATAGGTCTAATTTTGTGTGTTCATTCATATCTTTGTTTAGTATTATCTGATTAATTAATTAAAGTAGTAGGATAAATTAATTAGTTAGAAAACACAGCATTGCATGCCCAGCCTAAATTATAGAGGACTTGCATGTTGACAACAATGAAAATTTCCTTTCTGGTGGATATTATCGAGATAAGATATAAGTTGGCTAGACGATTTTTTTTAAATTGTGAAACAAAATGTTTATTACAAACATCCTGTGTTGGTATTTATTGTTAGTGCATTCTATTTAACATTGGCTGAAGTGAAATGACTTTGCATCTCATCAGTGTAAAATACGACACTCTATTTCTCTTGTTGGTGTGATGAATCTACTTCTATGGTAGTCTTTTTTATATTTCATGATGGACAGTTAATTCACATTCTGTAAGTTTATGAAGACTATTCCACAGGCAGTCATCTGGATTAACTTCTGTTAATTACCACTGAAATGTTGGGTTTTCTGCATAAACTGTGAAATGATTCTTTAGAGAATAGACTGAAAATGACTTTGGAGCCTCTGCTACTGCCAAACCCTTTGGTTCTGTGGTGCAACATTTAGCCTCTTTGTAATTTAATTTCCTACTTTGAAATGTCACTTGCCAAATACCAGTTCAGCCCCCTTACTCTACATCCAAAAATCCTATCATAAATGTCACATCTGATAAGAAATGGATTACTTGGATTTCCTAGTGGGACTGGTGAAATTGTCAGAGACACAATATTATTTTCACTCCCTGAAAATGTTCACATGATTTGCACTATCATTCTATTTCCATAATGCTCATCTAAACCCATGGATCTCTGTATTATTTCAATGTGGTTACATGTGATTAGCCATCAAGTAAGCTGAAAATCTTATATTTAATTCCAGTTCAGTTGAAAGTTGAAATAAATCATATCCCATTTTTGACTATTGGCATAAACTATTGGATAAATTATTGTGTTTTTTTCTATAAAATTTGATTGACTTCCTAAATCTTTCCAGAGCTCTGATTTCTTTTGGAGGTAAAGAATGCTGTAAAGTAAGACCTATTCAGAGGTCAACTGCTATTCTTCAAAGAGTGACTTTAAGTTATTTAAACCTCCAGGGATTCTGAAATAGACTGTAGTATAAAATATTTCAGTGGTGCAATTTTCCATCAGTAAAAGGGTACACTCATACTAAATCAAACAAACCAAAAAAAAAAAAAAAAGTGGAAAGCTTAGCGGATTGCTGAGTTTGTAAAGTATTTCAGTCATATTGCTGTATACATCCCATTCCAAAAAAAGATTCCCTGATCTAGTTTTCAACAGTTTTCATATGGTTGATTCGATCTCCTCTTTTAAAGATTAGGTAACAGCATATAAAGAATGACTTGTACGTGTGAAACATTTCGGGAATCTCAACTTCTTACTGAACTTGGATTATGCTCTATTTCTTTCTTTCTTTCTTTCTTTCTTTCTTTCTTTCTTTCTTTCTTTCTTTCTTTCTTTCTTTCTTTTTAATGTTTATTTTTGAGAGAGAGAGACAGAGACAGAGTACGAGAAGGGGAGGGGCAGAGAGAGAGGCAGACACAGAATCTGAAGCAGACTCCAGGCTCTGAGCTGTCAGCACAGAGCCCTACACGGGACTCAAGCTCATGAACAATGAGATCATGACTTGAGCTACAGTTGGACGCCTAACTGACTGAGCCACCCAGGAGTCCCAAATTATGCTCTCTAGTCATTATATTTTAAAAGTATGTATTTAGTCACATGAAATATCTTTAATTTAGAACTATATCATTTTTTTCCTTATTAGTCCTTAAATTCTGTGTATCAGTAAGTGTTTATATCTACAATATTACCTTGTTCTTTCAGTAATGGTATACAGAGATAAAGTTTAGAAATGCTTTATCATCTTCTGAGCTTCCAAACGTTACCTCAGAAATAAGTTAATTCTTAATATAGCACTTGTTATTGGTTTGGTTCTACATCTCTGATAAACACTGAGTACCATGCATTATGTAGGGATAAAAATCTATTCAGCGGATTTTGTTTCAAATAGACCTGGAAAGTAAAGATATGTCTCTCACTCACTGAGTCTCATCTTGGAGTATAGTATATCCTGGGGAAAATTTGCTACATTTGCTTTTCAAAGTCAGGGGAAGATTTTTTTTTATGGGGTATTATGAAGCTTTACTGAATGTTGACTTGTTTAGCCCTGGATAAATATTTTGTGTTTCTTCACTAACTTTCCCTAATAGATATCTGTGGCTCATTACCTCTTGTGTATTCATCAAAGGCTTTGAATTGGCCTGCAAAGCTTAACAGTTGAATTTGAGGAATGAGACTGGAGGAAATTACTGCAATAGGAGGAGAGATGATGGTGTGGGGATGGGGACAGACTGCTGCAAGGTTGACAGAAGAGGGGCCTGACTCTGTGTGCATGAGGCCCCAGAGGGGCTTCCAAGACTTTTGAGGTGTTTGATGCTTTCCTGCTTTTTTGGTTCTGGCCAGTGCTTGCTTTCAGCAAGAAAATATGGTGAGTTCCATCTAATTTCTGTTGTTTGTTTTTAAGAAGGCGGATGGAATGGGTGTGAACATTGGGGTTTCGGTGTTAACACTAGAATCAATTGGAATGAGGAAGCTGAACTCAGAAAGGAACACTTAGGGGCACCACAGCGGGCCAGTCAGTTAAGAGTCAAATTCTTGGTTTTGGCTCAGGTCATGATCACCCAGTTCGTGGGATCGAGCCCCGCATTGGGCTCTGTGTTGAGAGTGTGGAGCTTGCTTGGGTTTCTCTCTCTCTCCCTCTCACTCTGCCCTTCCCTTGTGCACGTGTGTGCATGTATTCTCTCTTTTTCTCTCTCTCAAAATAAATAAATAAACATTTTTTTAAAAAGGAAGAAACATTTGGTTTCATTACCATGTGTGTCGAGGGGAATATGTGAAATTCATATCTTATACAATTCATATATTCTCTTATTTATCTTTTTCCAGTCTAGTAGCCTGAAAAAATGTAAGCTACATTTTTCTTTATTACTGATATTTAAAAAAACCTTTAAATGTTTATGTTTGAGAGAGAGAGAAAGAGACATAGTGTGAGCAGGGAAGGGGCAGAGAGAGAGAGGGAGACACAGACTCTGCTCAGGCTTCAGGCTCTGAGCTGTCAACACAGACCCTGACACGGGGCTTGAACTCAAAAGCGGTGAGATCATGACCTGAACCGAAGTCAGATGCTTAACCAATTGAGCCACCCAGGTGCCCCTGTATTATTGTGATATTTTTCCGACTTCATTATTTACTTTTGTGATTTTAGTAGTTTAAATTTCATATATATATAAATATTAAATATGTATATATTTAAATATATATTTTCTCCTTTTTTTTTCTCCTCTCCTTTCCTCTATACTGATACTGGTTGTGGAGGGACCAAATTGTCAATGTGCAGGCATAGGGGGCAGGCATGCAATTTCAGCCATTAGGCTTTTATTCAACCTTCTAATGAGCCTAACCCATGAATAATGTATCTTTTAATGTTTCCTGGGTTAATATAGTCTATATAGTTAATATATTCCAGTGCATCTTAAATACTTAGATGCATAAAATTTACTTGTGACATTTAAAAATCAACATTCAGGGGCGCCTGGGTGGCTTAGTCGGTTAAGCGTCCGACTTTCGCTTAGGTCATGATCTCGCGGTTCGTGGGTTCGAGCCCCGCGTCGGGCTCTGTGCTGACTGCCAGCTCAGAGCCTGGAGCCTGTTTCAGTCTATGACTCCCTCTCTCTCTGACCCTCCCCTGCTCACGCTGTCTCTCTCTCTCTCCTAGAAATAAATAAAAACATTTAAAAAAATAATAAAAATAAAAATCAACATTCAACCATTTAAGATTCTTATTCAGTAGGTCTGGGACAGGACCTAAAATGTTGCATTTCTAATAAATACCCAGAATGATTTGATGTAAAAATCTTGTGGGCTACATGTTTTAAAACACTATGTGCTCCAAAGGCTTTTATAATTTTATATCATACAGTAAAAAAAAAAAAAAAAAAGATATTGAAAAGAGAGAAAAAAGCTCTCTAAGATGGCTTACCAATGTGCATAAAACTCTTTATGACTTGTTCTAATGATATGTATTTTCCTTTAATTTGCCCATACATTCTTTTTAATTATAAAAATAACTTTTCCAAACATCTCCTCCCATCAGATACTATTAGCTTTTCCCCTCAGGCCTGAGAGTAGTAAGGTTGGATTACAACGTTACTTTGCATCTCTGGCCACTTGATGCAAATAGAAGTGCTGTAAGGTCCTTACCTAGAACACCCGTTCCAGTTTCCTCTTACCCAGAACAGAATCACTGAATGCCATTTGAGTAATTTTCGAAAAATATAATTAAACTTGTTTTTTATTGCTGTTGTAATTCTATTGTGTCACTCTTAAGATTGCAGGGTATTGCACAGTTTTAAAATACCAAATTTTATAAGTTCCAATGTCTGGAAAGGAGTTTGTTCTTTACAGGATTGTGGCTTGTATTTCATTAACTTACAAGTGGCCTGCACCTAGTAGATATTAAATCCAGGGTGAGAATGACACAATTAAAAGAATTTAGAAATGAACGTAGGGGTGATTTTTGCATGAAGTTACAAACTGAAAACAACATCTGCTCCACTACACATGATAGTTTTTAATTTTATCTTTCGAGAAAGAGAGGAAAAGAGACAGAATGGGAGCAGGGGACGGGCAGAAAGAGAGGGAGACACAGAATCTGAAGCAGGCTCCAGGCTCTGAGGTGTCAGCACAGAGCTGGATGTGGGGTTTGAACTCAGAAACTGTGAGATCATGACCTGAGCTGAAGTAGGACCCTTAACCAACTGAGCCACCCAGGCACTCCATGAAATGTTATTTTTAATGCATACTATGCATGTACCATTTTAATTTCCAAGGTGTGAGTTTTAGCAACCTAGCACTGTAAACTAAGATGTAAAATTTGAAAAAACATTCAGCAATGAATAGGTTAATTTTGTTTTGTTTTGTTTTGTTTTTTACAGCATTGTTTTTGTTAGGGATTTTTAACAGTCATTTAAAATATTATTTTCTATAGATATTTCAGATGTGAATATACCACATTCCCAAATTATACACAATGTTTTTCAATATTGCTAGTCAAAAGTCATGAACACTGAAGCTAAAACCAAATCTGTCTCAGTAACCAAGTTATTCTACGCTGTAACTGCATGATTGTTATTCATATGATGACTTGTTCTTCCACTCTCTAGCTAGATAAACTTAGACAAGTTATTTAAACTCTTTGTCTCAGTTTTCTCATCTTTAAGACTAGTATGATATTAGGGCCCAATCCCTAGGACATTGTAAGGATGATAATACATTTGTTTTTTAAAGCAGTTAGGAAAGAGCTCAGCATGTGGTAAACACTACTTAAGTGCAGATATTAATATTAGGATCACTTGGTACAGGCGATTCCAGGTACTATTTGTGGAGAAGATAGTGAAAAATAATCTATCTATCTCAGAGAATGATAAATATTCCTGAAAGTTACTTGCTTAACAGTTCAGAAATAGAATATGCTCAGATATTTTTTTGTTTTAGTTTCCTAAAAGAAAGAGCTTCTCATATTATATGTGTTCCCTCCCCCCACCCAACTAGTAGCTTAGAGAAACTACTTTAAATAACAAGACGAGGAATTACTTAGCTAAGTGTCTTAGTTCAGTTAAGTACCATAGACAGGTTTATGAACAACAGAAATTTATTTCTCATAGTTTTGGAGTCTGCAAGTCCAAGATCAGAGTGTCAGCATGGTCAAGTTCAGGTGAGGGCCTTCTTCTGGGCTTTAGACCCAGTTCTCTTGCATCCTCACATGGCAGAATGGACCAAAGAGAACTCTCTGGGGTCTCTTTTATGAGGCCACCAATCCCAGTCATGAGGGCTTTATCCTCATGACCTAATTTCCTACCAAAGCCGTCCTAATACACTTCTTAATACCATCACATTGTAGGGTAGGATTTCAGCATATGAAATTTCAGATAGGGGGAAAAAACATTTGGTCCATAACACCAAGTTATCAACTAATTATTTTTTTTCTATTATTTCTATTTACCTGATAATTGAAGTTGTAGATTAAATGCATATTTAATAGCCTCATTGTCAGGTAAATTTTGTAATAAAATAGTTTTTAGTGAGATTCACTAAATTTAATTTGTAAATTTACAGTGATTTGTAAATGTACAGTGATATTTAAAAGTATATAAAAATTTTCTTTGAAATAACTATTAACTAAATTTCAAGGAATGACATATCTTTTGCAAAAAAATTATCGATATTTCTCTCATTGCTTGAAAAGAGCTATTAAAAAGGCTCAATAATTTCATAAATTGCTGAGTTGATTTTGTTTTGCTGAAAGAGAGCTGGCAAGAAATGTCAGCAACAACTGTACATACAAAAGTGAATCCACTTGGGTCTGAGTGAACTTCCCATGTAATTTGCACTTTGCCCACTGAAAGACTGAACTGGGACAAAAAATCTAGGGAGACTAACTGTCAGAGTCCAAAACAAAAGCCATGGAGGTTAACTGAACAGAAAATACCTAATAGTAACTAATGGTATTATACATGATTCTTGATATTCCTGATACCTACACTATACTTACTTACCCTTAAAGACAAGAAATGTGACTACTTCTCTTAAACAGCAAGGATATCAAGCATTTTTCATAGTGCTTAGTATTTGTTGACTAAAAAATGTCTCCAAGAGCAAAATGTATAAACCAGTAAAACATAGAGCAATTACTACCATTTTAAATACTTAATTTTTTTAATTTTTAAGTTTATTTATTTATTTTTGAGAGAGAGAGACGGAGAGAGTGAGCGGGAGAGGCTCAGACAGAGAGGGAGAGAGAGAATCCCAAGCAAGCTCTGCACTGTCAGCACAGAGGCCAATGTGGGGCTCAAATTCACAAACCGTGAGATCATGACCTGAGCTGAAACCTAGAGTCGGACATTTAACTGACTGAGCCACCCAGGCATCCCTCATTTTAAATGCTTTTAAGTATTGCCATGGACAAAGGAAGCCACATAAATTATTTTGCCCCACAGTTCCTCCAAAAACAATGCAGAAAAACTAGAACAAAGAAAATTACACAAAAATAATATGGTCAAAAGACAGAGAACACCAAAATAACAAATTACCCTCAAAAAAAAAAAAAAGCAAAATAAAAAGTACCCACTCCCAGCTGGTGATCTCCACATGCCAACCACAGCCTGAGCCATAAGCATGGACATTCTGAGAAAAATAATGTGCTAAAGAGACAAATGGATTGAGTGGCAAGCTTAGACTTCCTCTAAAATCACTTTCAAGAAAAAAGAAAAGAAAGCGGAAGAAAACCGACAAAATCCAGAAGGATTGAATATATGGAAATAAGCAGTGGACACTTAAAAAATTGATTCAGATATTTAAAAATCTAAAGCAGAAAACATTTAAGATTATTTTAACTATTTATTCTTGAAAGAGACAGTGTGAGTATGGGAGACGTGCAGGCAGAAGGAGAGGGAGAGAGAGAATCTTAAGCAGACTCCACACTTGTGTGGAGTCTGACACAGGGCTTGATCCCCCAGCACTGGGATCATGACCTGAGCTAAAATCTAGAGTTGGATGCCCAACCAACTGAGCCACCCAAGCACCCCTAAAGCAGAAAATATTTTAAAGATTCAAAACTGAGGAATTAAATGCAAACAAAACAAAAACAAAAGGATGAGAAGTCTGTTAGCAGGCGTGTTTCTACATGGTGTGGATGAGCAATTCTAAAACAAGTGAAGGAAATATAAAACAACTTATGGAGAAGAACAGCCAGATTTCTTATTGCCAGAGAAAGGCATTACAAATATGGAAAGGGTAAAGACTAAGGTGAATATAATGAAGCTGGATTGCAACTGGAGAATTGACATATAAATCTATGGACTTTAATATGTTCATAGATAGACATAGAAATAGTCAAATATGCATATGCATATTTCCTAGCTTTGACAAATCTTGAAAGCAATGACATCCCCATGCAAATGAGCAAATCTTACACCCAGATTTTTGTTTCTAAAGACCATTCTCTTGTGAGAGTTACACAGGACTTCTTGTATATATAGCTGCTTCCAGGACTAATACATAAAAGTACAAGATGCACTTGAAACATTTTATAGTGCTAGGAGGCAAAGACATACTTGAAAAATGATGGAGATATGTCAGATACAAGAGCATTTGTCCCCCCCTCAAATATACTGATAATAACAAATTATAATCCATAAAATAAAAATAGGAATCAAACATTGCATATGTATATGATGAAATTAAGGAATAAATGGGAAGAATGGAGAGCTCTTTAAGTAAAATTCCAAGTAATGAATGTGGAGGAAACATGAAATTAGAAAAATTACCATGCGTTTGCAACCACAGCAGTAATAGTCTCAGGCAAGAAGCTAAAATCAGTGGGCACAAGTATGATGAGAACATACTTGTGTTTAAATGTTTAAATAGTCATTGGTGTATCTCTTCACAGAAACTTGTTAGTTATAAGGGAGAAAATATCTTTGCAATGAAGAAGCATGGCAGATACAACATTAGCCACAGTTGGAAATATACCTTATCAGTGATGGGACAAATCAATTCCAGGTGTCTCCTTATGATAATATACTGAGAAGGACAAAATATCATATCTGCTGTGTTCTTGAAAGAATTATATAACCTGCATCTAATAATATGGAACCATTAGTTAAACTCAAAATGAGAGACATTGTAGAAGATAATTGGCCTGGACTCTTTAATAACATCATGTAATGTTAAGTCTGACATGGAGAAGAACAGACAGACATGAAAACTAAGGGTAATGTGTCATCCTAGATTGGATCTTGGAATAGGAAAGATATTTGGGGTACAGTTGACAAAATCTGAATAATATCTGTAGATTAGATAATGCTGAATTTAAATACCATTTTCCTCCTTTTGATAACTGTATTTGCCTATTTAAAGGACTTTGCTGTTTTAAGAAATGCATTGAATTTATAAAGTATTTTAGAGGTAAATGGGCAATAGACATAAAATTTTAAACTTGCAAAAACACACAGAGAGTTTAGATAGTAGATAGAGAAGGACTGAAAGAACAGTAGATAGAGACAAAGACAGGGACTAGAAGAAGGATGAAGCATGTGTGAAAAATATTAACATTAATGGAATGTAGGCGAAAGGTGTAGAAAAATTCTATGTACTATTTCTGTGCTTCTTTGTACCTTACACTATACTGGTCTGAAATTATTTCAAAACAAAAGCTAAAAATAGATACTGCTGAACTCTTATTCAGTTCAGCCTTAACCAGAAGCATGCAGACTCTGATAATGAAAGGTCGCAATGTGATAGCTATAGATCACATTGCCTATTTGATTGTCTTTTACCACCCCTTTATGAAGCTTTATGGTCTCACTGCATAATGCTTAGATAATTATTATGTTTAAAAGATTGACCAAGCTAATAGTACAAACTAGAGCTAATCGGAAATTTGTCATAACACACACACTGTATAGCTTAGAATAAGGGAAAACAACATCTTCAACAGTATTGAATTATCAGAGGAAAAAAATACTTCACTGAATTTCACTCTTTTGGAGATAAAGCTTGAGAATTGGGTCCACAGAAGAGGAGATAAGAAAGGGACAGAATGGAGGTCGATTCAAGTCCAACGAGGGGACGCACCATCTTTATCGATTATGGACTTCACTTGCAAACAATGGCCACATTTAAGGGGCTGCTGTATGCATGCTTACAGTGCTTGTAATTGAGGATGATTATGGTTAATGACTCCAGTAATGTGCACTTTCAAACCAGCAGGACAATGTAATTTGTATCAAACCTATTCAGTATCTCTTCAGGCATTCCGCCTGGTTTAATCTTAGCTCAGCACTGGCTGCAGAGGGAGTCTCTGGAAGCTTCACAGCTGGCTCAAATTAAAATTTTCGTGGTCTCTCCCACTCCCCAATCCCTCCAGTACATTCAGGAGTAAATAAAGCTGTTTGAGCCTTCATATCAGCTGGATGCCGCAGGGACTGTCATAGTTTAACGTGACAGGACCAAGAACTTTAGTCCTAAAAACACTAGGCTCTAGTGTGCAGAGAGGAAACAAAACATCTGTCTATGAAATTCACTGATGAGGTGTTAACCAACAACAGCTACACTTCTTGGTAAAGAGAAGCTGTTTTACACTTCAATATACTGTGAAACACAACATTCTGTGGTTTTTCAAAAGATAAAAATAATCAGTTAATACAAAATATGTCTAGTTTCCATTTCTCCAACTATCAAGAAGTCCCTTGTCAGCCCAATTGTTTGTGAAATCAGTTCAGGAATAGATCCTATTTAGAAGCTGGACTATTCATTGAAATTCATTTCCAACAAGATACTTATTCATTTGTTTGGTTGTTTGCTTATTTATTTGTTTACAACTATGAGATTAAGAAGCATAAACATGGCTTCATGCCTTTTTCTTTCTTTCTTCTTGGTTTACAGCGTGTGTATACAAATGATATGGAAAAATATGTTGAAGGGTCTAAGGCTGAAGATAATTACAATTTTGAAAAAAAAATGCTGTTGTGTTCCACTCCTCAGGTTTGTAAGTAGAGTTTTTCTTTCTGTGCAGCTGAATGCAAATTGCTACATTTCAGCAGTTCCAGAACATTTTTGGACTAAACAATGATATCTGTCAATGGTAACAATAGGATGAGGTTGGAAAGCAAGGTGAAAGTGCATGTGTCTTCTGGTCTTCATGCAAGGTAAATGGCATGGAGATTGATTGATATGTGAAAAGAATAGCAATGTTTGGGTAGCAAAGTGGTTATAAGCAGCAGGAAAATATGCTGATTATGCTACCCTGAGATTTTTCATATGCAGGTATTTCACATTTTATTTTATTTTTAGAATGCTTATAAATCAAACTGTTCTGCTCTCAAATGTTTACCCATATGTCATGAAGTTTAAAGTTTATGACATACACCTTGCCTCATAGTGTAGATTATGTTGTTCAGTTTGTAACAAACAGCTTTGAATGTGAAAGTGCAGTTGTTTGATTGTAAATGGCATGGGCTAAATTGACTATAAATGACCTCATGTTGTCTAGCATGGAAATACTGTCATTTCTTGTGTGAAAAGTAATAAAAAAAAACATTTGGTATAAAGACTCGTTGGCAAGTTTCAGGATTTCACAGTTCTACCAACTGACTGAAAGAAGTCTCTAACACAAGCAAATAAAATATTAGTATAGGTGTTTTACAGCTTTCTGTATCATGTTCATAAGAAAATTATTTAAAAGGAATAAAAGGACATTATAATGATATTCTAATTCAGGGCAAAATACATAATTTCAGAACTGGGAGTAATGGAGTTTATCTATGTGCTCTATGAGAGAGAATTCTATCAAACTCTTGGAAACTTTCAAGAAAGTATGGCTACAATTCCCCTAGTACCTCTTCTAACAACTTCCTAATCTCCTTACAGCATTTGATGGCTATTCCATCTTGACTTATCTTTATGTTGTTGATAACCAATACACTGGATAAACTTATTCACAATTTGGACTGCTAAAGACTACATATCCCAGGTTTCCTTGTGTCTAGGGCTATTCATGTTGTTAGGGATTTCCAGGTTGATGGGTCCATTTAGGAATTGGAAGGGAAATGTCTTTCTTTCTATTTTTTTAAAAAAATTTTTGTAATGCTTTATTTCTGAGAGAGAGAGAAAGAGAGAGTGAGAAACAGTGTGAGCAGGGGAGGGTCAGAGAGAGGGAGACGCAGAATCTGAAACAGCCTCCAGGCTCTGAGCTAGCTGTCAGCACAGAGCCTGACATGGGGCTTGAACCCACAAACCATGGGATCATGACCTGAGCCAAAGTCGGATACTTAACCGACTGAGCCACCCAGGCACTGCGGGAAATGTGTTTTTGACAAACATGGTCATAAAGGCATTTCATTTTTCTTTCCTTTATCAGGAGAGTGGAGTTGACTATAAGCAGTAGTAGTAGGATTTCTACTGAACAGCTTGAGTTTTAAGTTGGGCGTTTCCCTGGCTTTCTTGCTTCTAAACTAAAATGTCCTTTTTTGTGCCAATTTCTACCTAAACTAGCTAGGTTGGACCCCGTAGTCCAAATGTAAGAACCTCAATTAATAAAATATGAAACTGAAAAAAAGTTTACTTCCACATGCTTCCATTTTGTTATTCATCTGGCTACCATATTTCATAGTCAAGTAACATTAATGTCACCAACCCTCTCAGTGGTGAAAGGGAGTGGATTGTCTTTATAGTTTTGTTTTATTTTTTATCTTTAGGAATTTTACTTATGACTTCCCTGCTCATTGATTCATTTGTTATTTCAAGTTTCCTCAGTCACAAGAATTTTTTTGTGCCAGCAATTTCTATTACGATACAATCACTTGGAGTGAGACATTTTTACAAATATATGGCTAAATCACATAAACAACTATATCTCATCAAATTATCTGCTCTTCTGGACAGTGGTAAGCTTGAGAAACATTCAAGTCAAAAGCATATGCATTTTTATGATAGTTTATTGGTAGCTGGGTTTCTGTAGAATTATTGTGCATCCCAAAACGTCTGCTTTGGCGAAGTTAATGTAGCCTCCTGTAGGTCCCTGTATTCTCTTCTAGAGGAAGGAGAAGGTATCTGTTTTGTTCCTATTCTAGTCCTTGCTGGATCCTACTCACTTAGATTCATTCCCTTACCTGTTCCAGTATTTCTTAAACTTCTCTTTTTTCTAATATTCTCTAATAACGGTGTTTTTCTTTAAGACTTATTTTATTTTAAATTTTTTAAATGTTTCTTTATTTTTGAGAGAGAGAGAGAGAGAGAGAAACAGAGACAGAGACAGAGTACGAGTAGGGGAAGGGGAGAGAGAGAGAGTAAGACAGAGATACAGAATCTGAAGCATGCTCCAGGCTTTGAGCCGTCAGCACAGAGCCCAACATGTGGCTTGATCTCAGGAACCGTGAGATCATGACTTGAGCCGGAAGTCAGATGCTCAACTGACTGAGCCACCCAGCAGCCCCAAGATTTATTTTAAAATATATTACATACGCACATTTTTTCCTCTGACCTCTTTAGATTTCACAAAACTTTCTAGACTTGCAAATAGCCTTTCAAATACTGACCACTGTTAGGTAAATATTATGCTACATCAATTAAAAATATTCTGTGCAAACCACACAATGTTCACTATCAGTTGCTATGCTTGTATCCTGTTGCTATTTAATGTTTTGCTGAAGCAAAGCAAAACCACGCATGTCTTGCCTTGTATTATTGATTTTATGAGAAGTCATAATGAGTTTCCCGAAATGGAGTCTCTTTCTACAGACCATGCTGGCTCTTTTCAAATGCTCTTGAGTTACCATTAGGAATAACAGATGCTTAAGCTCTTTGACAATCTTCAGGATCAAAAATAATTGTAATAGGTCAGAAAAGAGGCAGCCACTCCTTGATCTTTTCATGATATGTGGCATTCTGAGTCCTTGAAATAAGTGAATTAAAATGTTAACTATATTAATAACATTATATGGGTGGACCTTGGTGATATATGGGATTGAAGAGGCCAACCTACATCTGTCAGGCTTCCAAGTGACACTAATACAAGACGAAAAGCCAGACTGGCTAGCTGAAACTTCTGTTTCCCAAATATTTGGTACTGGTACTGTTTTCTCCCACTTACAGCATGTCATGTTTTATATGATGCTGTGGTGACACACCAGACACTTACAGTAAGATTTACTTGGAAATTTACAATCTTGTAACATGAAGACAATAAAAATATTGCTTCTTTTTTTCTTTCCCAGATGTTTATACTCAAAAAGAGAACAAAAAAGGTTTTAAGCTGCCAATAATTCCTTGGATGTTTGCTTGCTACTGCTTCTTCACATAGCATTCTATAAGAATAATCTCATTAAATATGGAATAAGTAAACTGCAACAATATTTTTTTCTTAGAAAATCATTATTTTTTCCCTAATGGCAGTTGGTAATATCTCACTGTTTGACATCTTGCAAAGGACATTTTGTAAAAAGACACTTTTAGGTGAACAGTTTGAGGTGCACATTTAGTATATTATTTGAATGGCCAGGGAAGATTAGAAAGCTACTCTTTTTAAAAATAAGTTCCTTTTGGGAAGAAGGTGGCTTGACCTCAGAGTTAATTTATCTATATCATGTTTATACTTTGAAATACATGTCCTTTTTTAAGTTATGTATTCATATCAAATGCATATAGTAAAAGTTCATATATATATGTAGATACATAGCTATATTATATAGATGGATAGATGATAGATAGATGATAGATAGATAGATAGATAGATAGGTCTTTTAGGACAATATTTTTCTATCCTATGACCTAAATCAGACTCATAATAACATACATTGTAAAGACAGCATTGTGGTAGTTTTTCAATATTAAATTTTGTCATCTTTGGAATCTGAGTATACCTTGGAGTGTCTGAATTAAGAAACAGATTTTAAGCTTTGTTTATAAATGTGGTAGAAAACACTACCTTTTTTTGTTTATGTATTTTCAAGAAGAAAAAGTACTTAGAATTTTTAAGCCATATTGAGAATAAATTTTATGGACAGTAATAATTAAATCAGAAACACATCAGTTTTATTTTCATCTATAGATGAAAGGCTGGTAGCTTGGTGTCTGACATGGTTGATGAAACTTTTTTTTTCAATGTCAAGACTGGTGTAAATAAATTGGCAAAACTCTGGAATACAAAAATAATTACTGGTGGGGTGTTTATCAGAGAAATAGAACTGATAGTAAGATGTGTGTGTATGCTGTGTGTGTGTGTGTTGAAGGGTACTTTAAAGAATTGAGTCTTACAATTTTAATTGTGGGAACTGGGAAGTCCAAAATCTCCAGGGCAACCTTGTAGATTGAAGAGCCAGTTGCTATTGCTGCTCCAGTCCAAAAGCAGTCTGGTGACAAAATTCTCTTTTTCTTGGGAGACCTTAGTCTTTCCCTCTGAAGGCCTTCAACTGATTGGATGAGGCCCACCCACATTATGAAGACTAATCTGCTTTACTCTAAATCTCCGGTTTAAACCTTAATCTAATTTAAAAATGACCTTCACAATAGCTAGACAGATTCTCAAACTAATATTTGGACAATGTGGTCTAGTCAAGTTGATACATAAAATAAACCATCATGTGGGCATTAGCATTCTGTGTTCACACATAATTAGAATTATTTCACCAATCTCTTCAAAGTGAGCATTGCTATCTATCAACTTCGGAGTAATATGAATAGTCCTTAATTCCTTTTCTTCTACCCTCCTAAAAATTATGTCATTTAATTTCCTTTTATTTCTAATATGCCCTTCCTCATGTCTTTTTCATTTTCTCAGCTCTTGCACTCACACCAATGCATGCTGATTATCTTGATGTAATGCTTTTCATGAGAAGGAAAACTAGAAAAAAAAAATCTCATGATCTACTTAAAGATTTTGAAACTCTCCTTCTAGGTGACTTCTACCTCATGGCAGGAACCTTAATGTCTGCTTCTAGCCTCTTTGAGGTAACTTTTATGCGCATTTGTGTGTGTGTGTGTGTGTGTGTGTGTATGTGTTCTTTCCAAAGGAAAGGCATATCTTTTTTCCAATGTAAAACCTCTAAAGTAGAAGATAGAAATTTTTAGAGCTCAAAGAATGTAAAGTAATAATTATACATGTGATATACATGATATACAAAGCATTGCAGAGTTAATTGTTAGCCTTCCAAGAAGAGATAACTGTAGGCCGAGGTAAAAACTCAGGGAACCAGGATATAGGGCTCAAAATAGTTACACGCTATAGTCATACAAAGGACAGATTCTCTATAAAGTAAGATGGATGTCATAGTCCTTGCTCCTCGTATCACTAATGGGCATCACCGTCTGAAACAAGACACAGTGCTGGAAAGGACCTGTAGAGGTTATCCAGTGAATCCTAGTACCTCCATTCTCTATTATGTCTACTGATGATGTGCCCCCTAAAGCAAATATTTAGGAAAATATTATCTTTTATGTGTTAAGACAGTGTATTCTACTGCTTATTGAATCTCAGAAAATGCTTTACAATGTCTGAGTAGAATTCTCCTGATGCAGACAATAACAGTCCTCTGTCTAAAAGTATTGCGTATGGAAACCAATAGCAGTTGATCTTTTATTAATCATGTTACCTTTTTCAGACTACTGTTTCAAATGTTTTTACAAGGCCACTGAAGTCTCAGAACAAATGAAAATGTGGTTGTCAAGGTACATTCCTGGGCAAGTGGCCAGAGGGGCAAGCAGGTAACCCCAGCTAGACATTTTGTGATGACATGTGACATCATCTAAACCATTCATCTTCCCTTTCTTTGCTCTTTGCTCATTTTCAAGTCATCGCGTGACATTTATTACATTTTTCTCTCTCACTTATCCATATTTAGCTCAAAGTCCTCTTGAACAGGACTTCCAGACTCTAGTAAAAATAATATTTCCTATCCTTATCAGATGAACTCCCCTCCTGGATATGAGCTCATATTTTTGACATATAATTCCATTATCCAGATAGCAAGATCCTGTTTATCGATACCATCTGCACAGTCCATTGTTCACATCTTAGATCTTTCTTTCTCAGGTGCTAATTCTTGGGAAGGCAGTGTGCTGACAGCACCATCTGTGCTCCTAGGTCTTTCATCTTCTGACCTAAGAAGGTATTTTCATCTAGACGAGGATCAGCAGGACCACTATGTGGATAACAACGTGAATGTGTTCTTCATCAAGATGACACAAACCCTCGCTGGCCACAACCCACTGGTCATTTCAGTAACGCTAAACGTGAAATCACCAAACATTTCTACTTTCCTCCTCTAAGACCCAAGTTGTTTCAAAGTGCTTTGTTCCTTGGAATGTTTTGTAGAGGTTAATTATGGAGAATTATGACTGTCCGTGCAGAATCTGACATGGGGCTCGAATTCACGAACAGTCAGATCATGAGCCGAGCTGAAATCAAGAGTTGGATGTTTTCACCGACTGAGGCACCCAGGTGTCCCTGGAGTCCGGCCTTAAAGCATAAGACTATGTAAGCCGATATCTTTCAGACTGCTTCCTGCTTTCTCACATTTTCCCCATATATGGTCATATGTCCTATAAACTCTGTGCTGTTGACAGTAGTAGAATGTACTAGAATCCAGGTGCTTTGATTTCAAGCACTTGAAATAATTTTGAACACTTGAAATAACTTTGTAGTATTGGATGCACATTAAATTATCATTAAGACTTTATTTCTCCATCTGAAAAACTCTTGTAATGGGGTGATAACTGTATAGCACCAAAGTGTCAGTTGACGTTTAGGTAGGAATTTATTTTTTCTCCTTCATGTAAGGTGTAAAGTGGCCTTTGGAAAATAATCTCTGAGATTTTGAGTTTTAAAAAGAAAGCACAGTTTCTGGTGTGCTTTGCCTTTAAAAAAAGACCGCACTTCACTATGATGTTAAACTAAATTGTATGTTCTCCATAAACACTCTAGAAGTTATAATAATGTTATCTATTTAAAACCCTTCAAAAGCTATCATGTGGGTGATATTTAAAGATTATTGTTCTGAAGCAATAATGTAGAATGAGCTACTGAGCTATCAACAGACTGCATTGGTGACAAACATAATTGTATAAATGTTTTATACGATGTACAGCCATGAGTATTTGATGAGGACATGCCATTAAATCCAAATTTATTTATCACTGCCTTTCTGTTCAAGGATTTCATTTAAATTAAGTATTTCCCTTAAATGAGCTTTCCATTGTAAATATATTTCATTTATAAAAAGCCTTATTAATTTAACAGTCTCATGATTTTACCATTTTCCTTATTAAGGAAATTTACCATTTCCTCATTATTATAACATGTTAACTCAGAAGCTTTTATTAGAAGAATTTGCAATGGTGGCATACTTCCCTGGGACATTTTGCTTTACACAGCAAGCATAGCCTTTGCTTTCTTGAACAATTTTACAGTAGAAATGTAACAACATTCAGATACTATGGACAAGGATAGAATTTACCTTATTTCCTTTTGTCACATACTGTTCAAACACATAATACATTCCAGGCACTGTTGTAAGCAACAGAAATGCTAAGATAAAAAGAGCTAATCACTGCACTTCATGGGCTCAGTCTTTGGGAGACACGTTTGACAGGGCAAGATGGTAGACAAGCCATTTGCACCTCCCCTTTTCACTGTGCAGCATGCAATTAAAATGAAACTAGTGAAGAAATAAACTCACAATTAAAAGTATGGGGGAACATCAGTGAAAGATAGATTTCAACAAATTTCTGGTAGAGAAAAAGAGATGGATAGGTGAGTGATTAATCAAAGAACAGAAAGACAATCTAGAACACTTGTAGAGTTTACTGTCACTGATAAAAAATAGACTTCTCTTAGAGAAATTCCCAAGAGGCTGCAGACTAAGAGATGGCAGGTGCTTTCATGGGTGGGAGGAAGAAACAGATCTGAGAACAAGATGATTAATGGAGAGCATAAAAGGCAGAAATAAACTCACACCTCTTCCTATACCTCTTTATGCTGGATACTTTACCCCAGGATACAAATACAAACATAACAAAGCTGTCTAAGGAAAATAAGTGTATTTGGTTTAATAGAGACTCAGAGTGAAATCCTTCTTATTCGGTACAGGAGTTACCCCCCATGATTTCCCACTCTAATGCATTTCCTATCAAACACAAAATCTCCCATGTCACTATTCTTAGTTCTGCATAATTATTTGTGAATTGGCTATCATGACTCACTGGAACTTTACCAAAATGCAAAGTGAGAAATAATGATGAAGATATATGCTAAGAAAATACTAACAGTGGTGAAATAGGAATGGTTTAAAGAACCAAAATAAATTGTAAAAATCTCATGAGTATCTTCAGGTAAATTTGGGAATGTTCTACACATACAAACTAACAAGAATCATAAAAAGGAAGAAAAAATAAGAAAGAGGAAAAAATGAAAATTAGAAGTTATGATTGGAATGATATGTTCAATAGGAAGGTTGGAAATTAATGTGGAGTAATTGCTCCTTAGATATAACCAAAATAAAACCAAGAGAATTTACAAGAGAAAATATGAGATCATTTCGGGACATCCAACATTTGAGTAATAAGAGCTTTTGGTTAACAAGATAAAGAGAGGGGCCCCTGGGTGGCTCAGGTGGTTGAATGTCCAACTCTTGATTTTGGCTCAGGTCATGATCTCACGGTTGTGAGGCTGAGACCAGCATCATCGGATGCGGAGCCTGCTTGGGTTACTCTCTCTCTTTTCCTCTCTGATCCTCCCCTACTTGTTGCATGCATGTGCTCTCTTATTCTCTCTCTCAAAAGAAAGAAAGAAAGAAAGAAAGAAAGAAAGAAAGAAAGAAAGAAAGAAAGAAAGAAAGAAAGAAAGAAAGAAAGAAAGAAAGAAAGAAAGAAAGAAAGAAAGAAAGAAAGAAAGAAAGAAAGAAAGAAAGAAAGAAAGAAAGAAAGAAAGAAAAAAAGAAAAAAAGATGAACAGAACAGTGGTGAAATAATCAAAGTACCAAAAAGTCTTTCAAAACTAAAGAGAGAAACAAATCTAATTCAAAAGTCTTTCCAAGCACTATACTCTAAAATATCTAGATACATTATTGTAAAAACATAACAAAAACAAAGATTAGAGATCCTAAAATCACCTATAAATGACAGATAATCAGACCATCATCAACTTAGTATCACAGTGAAAATGGAGAAATGTTTTCAAAGTTTTTAAGATGATTTTCAATGTAGATTTATATACTTAGACAAACTTTCACTAAAATGTGAAGAAGGAATAAAATATTTTAAAACTTAAATTAACTCAGGAAGTATACTTGGTAAAAAAAAATCTTTCCTAGGAAATCAGCTAAGGATATATTTCAGCAAATTAGAAAGGTAAACGGAGAAAGAGGAAGTTGTGAAATTCAAGAAATAATAAATATAAAAGAACAGGATAGGGAAGTTCCAATATTATAATTTTGTAAGCCTAAAATCTCCTTTAGAGCAGAAGGAAATATATATAATAAATATTCATATACATGTGTATATGTATTATATATTATGTGTATATTATGTATATTCACTTGATATAACCCAGTGGCCATTACAGTGGAACCATAAAGGACAGCACATAATTAATACAGTATTTGGTCCTGCTCCAAACTCTAATTTACATTTGTATTGTACTTTTCTAATTAATCTATGGACAAATTATGAAAGACTTAATTTTGCCACACAGAAGAGTATAAAAGCAAAGATAGAGTGGGTGAATAAAGATGAGCCAGAGAGAAGGGGGCACATATGTCCTCATCTTACAAAGTGGCTGTTAAGACATAATAACTAAGTTTGATAAAACATAATTATTTGCATTTGCATATGGGACCAATGGAGGAAGAAACTGAGAATTATGTTATAAGTATTGGGAAGGTGCTATTTGAAAATATGAACTGTAAAATAAAAGCTTGGAGTTTTATATTGAAATAACAATAAATGATATATAAATTTAATAAATCAGAGTAAAAGTTTAAACTTTTTCAACAGTTTAAACTTCATCAGACTAATTAAGTCTAGTAAAGTTTTAAAATGATTGCTTTTGAGTTGGGGAGCTGAGTATGAGGGATACGAGGCAGTGGTAAGGTTTACTGCGTGTTTGTTAGAATCTGGCTTTTCAGACTGGTATGTATTACTATGATCAATTAAAAGAAGTAATTGCAAGATGAAAAGTGTTGGAACTTGATATCTATACAAGGGTGTATATGAGCACATGAAAAGAGTGATGGTTAATTCCAATTATTCTCTATTTCCATTTTAATAAACCATTTAAAATGCGAGGTCATGGATTTGGGTTTTTAGGTTGGGAAGAGCTAATGTACTTGCTAAAAATGCATTACATCTAGGTACACATTTACACCTTGATCAATGAAAGTTAACAACGCTCAATGTTCATTTACTTCCCTTGTGGGAATATCTCTATTTGTTCTACTATTGATTAACTATTATCAATTATCATTGATTAATGCTTGTGCAATTTTAATTTCTGACTGGCTTTAATTTCCTTTCTAGTAGTAATTTTCTTCCATTTGATTACTCTCAACAACTTACAGAGAAAGATAACATTATTTTCCTAGATAAAATGAAAGAAAGATCCAGATTTTAACGCACAGTTCTCCTTCTACATGCCATTTCAAATGTACTGGCTGATGCTCTGTTCCTAGGCAAATGTTCTATTATTTTATTGCTAAAGGTACTAACGTACTGAAGTTGAGTAATTAAACAGCTACTGCAGGAGCACTGTATATAGAAGAATCACACATCTGGAGTTTATAGCCAAGATTTCTAAATGTTTCCCAGATCACTGAATATAGCAATGCTTAGTCATACCTCAGCAATCCACCTTTCAAGCACTGTAAGTATACTATCTACCTTCTATTGATGTGAGAAGCACTAATAAAAACTTTTAGGAATCATATTTTGTAACTCATTGAGAATCATACATGTGGCATTATTTCAGCGTCTTGGTAAGCTTGAGATTAATGATAAAGGAGAGGTCTCTATACAATAATTGCATGTAATCACTTCTTCTAGTGTTTGGCCTGAGTCTGGTGTCTAGAGAAATTATTTTTCAACGTCTTTCCTTAAATGATCATCAATTATGCAATTTAATTCCATGTGTTTTAAATTTAGGGAACTTGTGTTTTAAGATTCATTATAAGCTGGTAAAACCCTGCAAAAGAGATCTAATTTGAACTAGAACTTATTTTTAGATTTGAGTGCATGAGAATAAAGATGTTTTAAGATAGTTGGCAGATTTGGCGTCCTCACTGGTAAAAATGTGTTTTTATTTCTGTATAATTACAAAAATATGTAATTTATCCTTTCAAGCAGAGACTAGAGCTGGAGATTGGAGTGTAGCCAAAGCGTTGAGCATCTTGCAGAAGGGAGTGAAGGGTAATCCAAAAATTATACACTGGCAACTCTCACCTCTGCACCTGGAAAACTAGTTTAAAAGATCTTGGAAGGTGGAACACAAATCATCTGGGTGAGCAAAATTTGTTAGGAATAAATCAGCCTAGGCTTTGCAAATGTAAATCATTCCCTCTCTGCCGTGAAAGGATACTTTATGATGCTTAACAAAGAGTAAATAAAGGAGGGTTGCCAGATGTACTCAATTTAGGTTTTCAATGCCTCTTAAAAGAGATATTTTTATCCCGAGTATCACCTGACAGTGGAAATCTGTGCCTGCTTTAAAAGAACACACAAGAAGCTTTCTTGCCATCTGGCCGTTGAAGGTCCAGCTATACCAGAGTCCCCAGGGTAAGCTACCACCCCTGGACAAAGCCATATTTCGTTGCAAGTCGATTCCCTAGAAGCTATAAGTTCTTGGCAACAGAGAGGGAAAAGGGAAAGTTCTCTCAGTAATTAAGAGCTGGATAGATGACAAAAGGCGGGATTCTGAATGTCTTGCTGCTGTATGGAAAGAGCTGTCTGCTTGTTGAAAGAATGTGAGATACTTAATTCATTATTTGGTGTAAGAGGAGGCAAACTGATGGTGTTGAACTGCTGAGGACAAACACTTAGAGGAAATGAGAATCCTGAGAAAGTGTTGAACAAAAAGTAGACACATACATACATGCACACAAACATTCCTGTCTGTCAGAAATACTAAAAAATGAGAATTATGTCCTCTCTTTAACCAATTTATGATCTAATTAAGAAGATGACTCAACATGAAATGGTAATTAGCCTTAAATTCAGAGACCGAAGGCAAATGATTGACACAGATAGGAACTGTGAACAGATTTCAAAGCAACACTCTTGCTTAAGGTGGTTGGTGAAGGTGTCATGGAGCAGACATGATTTGGCCCTAAAAAGGGGTGCAAGTTAATGATAAGGAAAGACATTTGGCCAAGATGGAAAATGAGCAAAAAGACATAAAATTTTGAAGTGTTTTGTGCAGTACTTAAAAGCACATTTATCTCGTGAAGAAATACTACAATAAGGCAAATGTCTCCACTGACAACTGCTGACCAGGGGAATAAACATGATCTGACCAATCTTTTGAATATATTCACTACGCATACACTATATGAAGAATGGGTCGCATCTGTAGGAAAGAGACCAGAGATGCCATGGATTTGGAGTTGGCTGGGTTTCAACAGTGACTCTATTGCATAAAGTCAATCTTTTTTGTTAACTTATAAGAATATTAAATATGAATCAAATGCAAATACAATTAGCATTCTCCTTTTTTGAGAAAAAGAGGGCACTGGACAAACTAAGTTAGTCTACACTCCTATGGAAAAATAAACAAGAAAGAACAGCAAGAAAACTTTAAAAGAAAAGCACAGAAGAAACATTTGCAGTTCAAGATGTTAAAATCTGTCAATAATTGAAATAGTGTGCTACTAGCACATGAAGAAAAAGGTAGTCCAGTGGGACATAATAGAACATTGAGGACTAGACACCATTTAGAAATGAGAGGAGGTACATTAGGCAATACATCATGGGGAAACAAATTAATAATGATCTGATAAGAATATTAAGTAAAATTCATAGATCATATCACATACCAAGATATACTGCAATTAGCTACAACATTCAAATCTATAAAAACATAAATGTATCTGAAGGAAATACAGAATTCTTTTTATCATAGATTGGAGAAGACTTTTCTTACTCTACTTCAATTTCCAGCATGTATAATATGTTTTGTTTAATGTTGAATCAAGGGGCACCTGGGTGGCTCAGTCAGTTGAGTGTCTGGCTCTTCATTTAGGTTTAGGTCATGATCTCCTTGTTCATGGGATCAAGCCCCACATCGGGCTCTGTGCTCTGAGTGTGGAGCCTACTTGTGATTCTCTCTCTCTCTCTCTCTCTCTCTCTCTCTCTCTGTCTCCCGCATTCCTCTCTGTTCCTCCCCCAACTTGTGCTCTTACTCTTTCTCTCTCAAAACCAATAAATGAATGTTAAAAAAAAATGTTAAATTCAATTCCACAAAATAACAACAAAAAAACATTCTATATAGCAAAGTCACAATAATACTAATCCAGGAAAATAGCTACTACCCATATGATAGACATATGGCTAATATTCTTAATACATATGAGCTGCTACAAATAGATAAGGAAAAGACCAACACATTAATAGAGAAGTGGACAAAACAAAGAAGAGGAAGAAAGTGGGGAGGAGATGAGCGGGAGATGTAGAAGAGAAGAGAACAGAAGAGAAAATGGCCCTTTAACATTAACAAAGTATTTAATTTCACTCATAATTAGAAAAAATGGAAACTAAGACTTCATTGATGTACCATTCTTTCACCTACCTATTTAACAAAAAAGTTAAAGTTCCTAACTTCCTGAATTGCAGAAGTGTGGGTGGGGGTGTGATAAGATCCTATCCTATAGATGGGATTTAGCAACATAGTAAAATTATAAATGCATATAGTCTTCAATCCAGTGATTTTACTTATGGGGTTTTACCAGGTTTTCTCCCTGTTGAAATGCTATAAGAATCTTCAGGCAGCATTTGTGATAGGAAAATAAAAGTAACTTTCATGTTACTCTCATTGATGTGACAAACTTCAAAATATATTCTAATTTTTAAAAAACTTTTCCAATAAATGAAAGGCAGACTGATTTCTTCCATGAGCCACAAAAGAGCTTTATCAAGTGTTTTAACCAATTCATTCACCAAATAACATTCAATATCATTATTTTCCCATGAAATGAAAATAAGAAAAAGAGAAAGAACAAGTGGATATGCAGAATTGTTCAGGAAATCAAGATCCCTTCAAGGTTAATATGTGTGGTTAACCATTTTGTAATTTTAGCAAATACTACGCTAATAATAATTATTACAATAACAACAACTAATAAACTGCTATTTTACAAAATGTATTGTTCCTTCAATGAACACCTATTTCAGTGTTGTTAGGCCCAGAATGTGTATCTGTCAGGCAAACAGCAACAAAAGAAACACTCTTCACTGTGAATCAAATAAAATGCTTTCTGCTACAGAAAGAAGGTGGTTTTCCCACTCTTGAGAATGATTTTCAATTTTAAATATATGTGAATTCTCTTTTGAAAACAGAATTTGACTCTACATTTCAATTAATTGAAGGGATATCCACGCAACAATTATTCTCAGTGACTTGATCTTCATTTACAAGCAACAGCACTCAAAAAAAAAAAATACAGACAAAATTTAGAACTGTTCTAGGTTAAGGGCAAGAAACCTAAATGTTATAAATATTCAGCTCCCACACAGAGATCCTCAGCTCAACCTCCTTTCAGAAACAGTATATGCAATGGTGAATAGAGGAGAAAGTAAAAAAGCAGTGACCTTCAGTGCTGGAGTCATTGGTAACTGGTACAAAACTTATCATCTTTGTCTGCCTTCCACGCTGGGAGTCAGAAACCCAGCAGCCATTATTGGAAAGCTGGTAGATGCCCAACCTGTGATACATCTTTCCCAATAGGTAACCTTCCCTATTTCTGAATAGTCATCAACCCTTCTATCGTCATATAGTCACTTTCAACATCCAGGTTTTGGTTTTTGTGTTCTTTTCCTAGATAATAATAATGTGTTTCAAGAACCATAGGATGGTCTCCCATAACCTCTAGAAAAATAAGGTGTTTACTGTGAGTTTAAGAAATGTATGCCAATCAGGGTGCCTGGGTAGCTCAGTTAGTTAAAAGTCCAACTCTTGATTTTGGCTCAGGTCATGATCTTGCGTTTCATGGGACTGAGCCCCATGTTGGGCCCTACGTGCTGACAGCATGAAGCCTACTTAGAATTCTCTTTCTCTCCACTTACCCTCTCTCTCTTTCTCAAAATAAATAACTAAACATTAAAAAAAAGAAATGTATGCCAATCATTCCGGTGACATATTATTCTTTCCCTCTTCGTTTTCAGAGGTAATTGAAAAATAAGCACAAGAGTCAGATGGAGAATCGAAAAACCAACTTTTGTAAACTGTTAACAACTGGACTGGAAAATGCAGCCTAACCCCAAACTGGAACCACGCTTCTACTCCTTCCTCATCCCTCATTCCCAATGTCCTTAGGCAGACAGGATTGCAGGGCTGACTCCTGCAGGGTGACCTTATGATGGGATGATAAATGTGGATTGTGGGCCCAGAAAGAGAAGAGGCACCAGGGCACACAATTTCACTCATCAGAAAAGCTTATATCCTTTAGGGAAAGGAGTCAGAGAAGCCAGAGGGAAGGACCCTGGATCTGAACCGCTCTTTCAAGTGCCTCAAACTATCAACAGAACACCATCAAAATGCAAATATGCTCTTTCTGAAGTGTAAGACAGCAACCACTTTTTATTCATCAGCACTTTCTCTTAGGTAACATCAGATAACCGAGTTGATACGAACTCCTGTCAAAATTGTAATACCCAGGATTGAAGTCCTCAGATGAAGAGCTGAATTAGACGGAGTATGGTAAGGCAACAGGAATAAAAAGATCCTGGCGAGGGTCATCGTTCAGGGTTTTGAGTGCCCAGGCCGTGGCATGATAATTCGGGATTTGAGCACAAATTTCAGTTATGATTTTGCTTTTAACTGGCCAATTTTCTAAGAGAGGTAACAGCATCTAACTTCTACATTATGCTATTATCTAGAATTAGAAAGGACATATGATCTTTTTCCATTTTTTTTTTTTTTTGGACTCACTTTAACTAGTGAGTTGCTACTGAGTAGCAAGCTGAACAGAATATCTTGATTTTTCCCTTCAGTGGCATTATGAGTGACCTCACCTACAATGCGTATTAATAATAATGAAAATGAACTTTTACTGAACATGTCTAATTGTACTAGAAATGATGCTTTCACTACTTGTACGCATTATTCCATTTAACCCTCAAAATTTAACAGTTATTATTAAACAATTTTATAATTAGATTGTATTTCTATCTGAGAGCAAAGTACTTTCTCTAGGGTATAATCCTTTAAACAGCCAAAAAACCACTGAGGAAACTAGGTAAAGAAATTTATTCACAGATTCTTATTAGTGAATATCACAGTTATTAAAAATGCACCCTACCTCTATTTCCAATCAAGTGGTACCTTTTGTTAATTCAGCCATCACTTATGTTCCCAGTGCTGGTAGTCATTTTAGGAGAATGACAATGAGCAAGGCAGACATTTAACTTCTGCTTGAACCATCATCTAGGTAGTAATGGGTTGATTAGACACAGCTGATGCTCTCCTAGTTTTTCTCAGAAGGCTAACAGGCCTATCAAGAAATCATGAAGTTTTGGGAATCTAAGAAGTTGTGGTTTAATAGAGCAAACTGTTTCCTCTAGGAAAGTATTATTAACTCACATTTACGTTACCCAGAAATGACAGATAAGAACCCCAGGGAAGATTGCTGTGGATTACTACATAATCTACTCAACATTCTCTGGAAATGAACTTCATTCTTAAGAGAATCACCATGAGATTTATTAAATAGTCTGAATTCCAAGGCTCTTAGCTACGTTTTATGTATTCCAAAAATAGTAGAATACTGGTAGATTAATAAATCATTAGTTAGAATAGGAGAAAACAAAATGAACAAAAATAAGTCTGTAAATTTTGTGTGAAGGCCTCAACATTGCTGAATTAGCTTTTATTTTTGAATATATATATATTACAACAGGTGGAAGCACTATGATCTTTTCAAGTTATTTATTACCTTGACTTCATCCAGTTAATTTAGTGGATAATTTGGTCAAATTGTACAATGACCAATTCAAAACTAAAAGAATAAAAGTGCCAGACTTGATTACAACTGATGATGTTTGGGAAAATGTTTTACACTGATCTGGAAAGTCTCTTTATTGACATAACACATGTTGACTAAGGCAAAAGTGTTTTACCTGCCTTAGTTCAACTCTTTGTTGAGCTTAAGATGGTGAAAATGGAAGAACTTGCCTTGTTTCTCTTTGGTCAGTTAAACTCTCATTAATATATTTGCCTGATCAGTTCTTTGACAGGGCACGGAAAAGTTAGGGAACCAAAAAGAACAGCATTAGCTTCCTTTATCCTTGACATTCAGGCCATTCATGACTCTTAAATATCAGTGCTTTTAAAGAAAATTGTGTACCTCTTATATTGGGTGTCTTCGAAGAAGTCACTGCTGTGTCATCCATGCCTCTTTACTGCCAATGAACCAAAGAGTGAAGACTAAATACATAATATTGGAAAATCAGGTCAAAATTGAAGAACAAACCTTCAAGTAAGCATCATAGAAATAAAGATAAAAGTCATACTCAGTGTGATAATTTAAGATATTCCTAGGCTACCATATATCCTAGTGGATATTTTGATTTACTGCATTGTATTCAGACAAATGCCAAGTTATAAATTTTCAAAGGATGGGCCTTTCACAATGTGGGGATGAGGTAGTGAATGGATGTTATAGTCAGCAGAGCTCTCTACTGGGTACCATGGGTAGGGAAGGGGAATTAGTGAACCCAGGTGGTTGATAGAAGATGCTGGGATGTCCTAAGATTAACATGTTTTCTTTAGTGAATACTACATTTCAGTCCGTGTGTTAAATGTTTGAATGTTTATACTGTAATTTGTCTCTCATATTTAGTAGTATTTTATGGTTATAATTTTCATAGTGACAGAAAATTCAAATCCTATAGTTAACCATTTATCAGTGTATAGTGAACTTAAATATTAGTGTCCTATTATTAAGATTAATACAAATGATAATGTAGGCCATAGCTTTTTGATAAAGTGATGTAATTAATGGTTCAGCATACCATACTCACATGTAAGTGGTTATAAATACTTCAATCGTATAAGGAAATACCATATGTAAACTGTTTTTAAATAAATTTCCATTTCATCAACAGTCTAGGACACTCTAGAACTGAAGTAAAATCTCTATTTCAAAGAAAGTATTACCTAAGGTTTCTACTGTTATGGACCTAAACCTTTTGTCAGAATGCTTTCAACACGCTTTATGATACTACCATTTTTTTTTTTACATTACAGAAGAAAATGCCTTTTTGTATTAGTAGGAGAAGTAATGTTTCTTGACTGATGTGATGTAAAAATTCTAATATATCAGACTTTCCTAAATTAGAATAGCTAAACAAAATGTTTTCAGTTATAAGCAAGAGTGTCGTAGGCAAAAATTTGTATTTAGAATGCAACTGGATTTATGTTTCTATGTTAGATACCATAAGTGACTCATTCTCACATGAAAGGTTATTATCTGCAAACAGAATATAGTTATCCCCAGACTTTCATTGTTTTCCCATTTATGATTAAATATTTGTATTCCATCTTTATCTCCAAGTTTTCATTTTTACTGCTCCATCTGGTGATCAATCATGTCTTGTGTTTTTAAATAGTAGTTTATAGAGGGTTTAAAACATGTCCATTTTTTACAGTGTCAGTAATAAAAAAAATATTGCTTATAATGTCTCCTAGGGTACATATTCATGTCATGCACAGAGGAGTCATTGAAAGATTTCTGAAAAGGGAAAGGTTAAAGGGCAGACATTTTTAATGCCAAAAGTCTGATCAATATAATAAGGAATTGCATTGCTTGCCCTATTTATTTTTCCTTGCTTCACAGAAAAAGAAAAAAGAGGAATGCAATTTCACAGGATGGAAATAACTTGTGGTGAATTGCTGCCATCAAGATCAAACTTAAGTCCAAATGGTTCATTCATCTTGGACTAGACCCTGGTGCAGCCCAGTGAACTGATGTTCTGGAAATCATGCACAGAGATTCTGAAGCAATGCATCACATTTGCATCTATGATTTGCTTCAAATTTTCCATTCTGCCTTTCCTCCCAGGAAACAAAGCTAGCAGTACTTGATTATTGAACAGTCCTTTTTGGATGCTTAGTTTGAAGAGATTTTATTAAGATTATGGGAAACTTGAATTTTACAGAATGAATCACGAGTTTTATTTCAATTTTGATTTGTCTCCAAGGGATGAAAGAGTTAGGAGACTAGGATACATTATATATTAGCTCTATGTTAGCATGCTCTTACTGCAGTCTCAGGCAGAGTCAAATTCTTTGGAGAAAAAGATTAAATTGTTAGAGTAAGTGTTACGAGAAAGGACAAGTCCATATATGAAAAGGTGGACTTAGAGTAATAACCTGCAGTATTTTCTATGTAGGTATGTATATTTGAATTGTATATTTCTATGGTAACATTCACAATAATCAGTTTAAATGATAGTTTGAGGGAAATATCTGATCATTATTTTCAGGAAGAGGATTCTAGCTAACTCCTGTATGTGCAAATAAAGTTTGGGGCATGCACACACACATCCTATATAAACTGACATTTAAGGAATGCCTATGTATGTAGAAAAGCATTGCTAACAAAGCAAACAAAGAGATAAGAATACAAGCTCCTCCCCCTTCCCCCCCCCAAAAAAAGAATAGGAAGCAATGGAATAAACCCTTTTTTTGGATTCTAAGAAGTCTGAATTGCATCATAAGCCTTCAGAATGACCCCAGTGTTTCTATACTTCTTATGTCTCTGTCTTATTTTTAGGATGCTGAAGATGTGTCACCTCCCACTCAGCTTACACAGAGCCTAACCCCAATATTAGCCCCATGTCCTCTGTTCTTCTGTGAGACTTCTGTCTTCCCACAGCCAACCAGAGTGCCCAGTACAGGCTAATTTCTTACAAAGGCTTAAGCTGACCTGATTTTGAATATTGAAGTATAGGAGCAAATAATGCTTTGGAGGAGGACAGTCTTTGTTCATATTCATTTCTCAGAAAGACTTTATCTGACATATTTATCTCAAATAGTACTTTCTGTCTTTTTCTGTCCCCTCTCTAAATTACTCTGGTTCATTTTTTGTCATAGCATTTTTATCACAATTTTAACACAAATCATATTATAGACCTATTCAACTATTTATTTTCCCACCTTTCTCAAGAAAATCTAAGGTGCATAGAGAGGGATTTTGTTTTTTTCTCTCTAATGAATGTAAACAGTGCTGGCAGTTAGGAAATGTTCAATAAACAGTTGTTGAATTAATGAAAAAATAATTCGTTGGGTTTCTTGGGTTGGCTTCTCCCAGAAGCAAATCTTAAGCCACGGATTGAGATGTAGTGATTTTTTTAAGGACATGATCCTGGGAGAAAAGAGTAAGGGGTAGGAGGTGTGGAATAGGACAGGAAAGGGAAGGAGCCAAGTGAGGGTGTGATTTCAGGTGAAGTCCCACAGGTGGGTCCCACAAAGAGCTCTGGAATGTACATTTCAACTCCGGACTTCTTGACCTGGAAGCAAAGGAGCTGAGATTCCCACCAGTCAGTCCCTTGACTACTGACAACCAACCCAGTGGGTGTAGTAGGAACATTCTGCTCCTAGCTTGTTGTCACAGACCCTAATTACCTGTCTTACATCACCTCCTCTTTTAGGTGGTGACAATTAACAAAACTGAACAACTAGTTGCATAGCAAAAGAAGGCTAGAGGGCCTTCTACTCTCCCATTAGATAACATATTTTTTTTTTTTAATATTTTTTTTATTTATTTCTAGGAGAGAGAGAGAGAGACAGCATGAGCAGGGGAGGGTCAGAGAGAGAGGGAGACACAGACTCTGAAATAGGCTCCAGGCTCTGAGCTGGCAGTCAGCACAGAGCCCGACGCGGGGCTCGAACCCACGAACCGCGAGATCATGACCTAAGCGAAAGTCGGACGCTTAACCGACTAAGCCACCCAGGCGCCCCAGATAACATATATATTTTAAAGTGGTTTGATTTGTGTGCGATGTCATTAAGTTTGTAAAGTCTATCAAGTCTGTAGTGTTGATATCATTTGATCCTCAAAGCAACCCTTTAAGCTAGAAGATTCCCCTCCCTCTCTCTCTCTCGATCTCTCTCTCTCTTCACATTTTGAAAAATAATGAGGTACAGATATGTTAAGTTTTAGGACTTTGAATCACGATCCAAAAAGGGGATTGACTGCAGAAATTATTTATGTTCTTACTGCTGTACCAAGCTGTCACATAAAGAGATTAATCTGCTTTTATTTTCCTAATCATTAAGAGTCTAAAAATAAAAATTTCAAGACAAGTAAGTGGGAAAGAAGGAATCAAAAAAGATTAAGGAGGGAAATGTCAATGACAGAAAGAGCTTAGAGGCTGTGGAATCACACAGTAATAGGGCTGCCTATCCCACCTGTGCTAGATTATGGTGTGACTCTGAATCACCCAATACTACCCTCCCTTCTGTTGAGCTCCTTGTATTTGCCATTACAGTTGTTTTATTCAACGGAAGCCTACTCTAAACTCTACATCGTAAGATGTCCAAGATTTCACTAATGGAAAACAATTTAAGAAATAACATTTGAAGAAAGGTAGTGGGATTTAATGGTCAGTGATGAGTGAAAAGACGTATTTGGGGGAAAAAAATAAAACAGCCCAGAACCAGAAAAATGGATGACCTATATACCAGCTGGAATGACTTTGCCTTCAGGTTATAAAAGCACTTTGTGTCTATTTATTTGTTTGGCTACTGTGGAAATAAAACACTTCTATACAATCAAAATCTGAACTTCTGGGGAAAAAAAAGTTTTTTAACACCTAATTGTGTTGGTGCTTTACAGCTATAATATTGGTGTCTTTCTGAACGCTCCTCCATATTCAAATATTAGAGGTCAGTGTAAAATTTTAATCTATTCCTTACAAGTAAACCAAGCATGAAGATGTTGATATTTAACTTAGTTGCACATTTAAATGGTTTTATTCTAAAGTTCACAAAATATAAAAAAAAATACCTATTTGATTAGATAGTTATAAAAGGAATATGGTTTTTGATTATTATTTCAACAACATTGTACTACTATATTGTTTGTAAAGTACCATATTTTCCTAATCTGTTTTGTATGCCTGATCTCTTTTTATCCTAATCAGCATTCTTTTTCATTCAATTTGTATTAAAAAGTTGCCATTTATTAGAATCCTAGAATCACAGGAATTTAGAGCTGGCAGGGAAAGAACTTAATCTTATTTTAGACAGAGTAAGATGTGGTGCAGAGAGGCTTCTAATGTTACAGGACTGTCAAGTAACCAGATAGAGGCAAGAACTTCGTCACAGAGATGGTGTTCTGAGCTGCAGCCCTTCCAGGCTTTCTCATTCCTACTATAACATTTGAGGCAACATTTAGTCCTTGATTAAAATGTCCTTGGTTATTTACTTTGGCCCCTGCACAGAGCTCTTTGAGAACACATATGCAGATTTCCTGGCTCCATACTGGACGTCCCAAGTCTCCTCATCCTCTATTTTCTTTCCTTATTGATGCAGTTTGAGCCTAGTGAAACTCTGGACCTTGTTTCCGTCAAGTTCCATTTGTTAAGACTCCACTGCTACACCCATGGGAGCCCAGGGCTTGGGAATAGGAGTGGGTGTGAAGTAAGACGAAATGTGTCTGCAGCACCCACCACAGTATTCAAAAAAAGTTAAAAGACAGCCATTTCCTGGACCAAATTTTAATTTGAGCATTTTTCCATACCATCAAATATACCTCGAAAAGATCATTGTAATGGCTAAAATCACCTATTATTTGAATATGCTCTTAGTGAACCACTTTTTTTTTATGGACATGTATATCATTTAAAAATAATTTTCCATTGTTTATAATGAATAAAGATCAAATGAGAATATGCATACGTGCATCTTTGTACAAATAAGTCTGTGTTATTAGGCTAAATTCACATCAAATGGATCAAAAGGTAGGAGTATGCTTAGGCCTCTTTAGACATATTACCCACTGCTTTCCAGAAAGTTGTACTAATTTACACTTCCATTAATAAGTAAAACTAAGTCATAATATCTTTGATGAATTTGAACATTTTGAAAAATCTTTGACTAATCGACAGGTGGAAAGTTATATCCTTTTGTTTTAATTTACATTATTGAGTGTGTTACTTATTAACCATGTACATTTCTATTATGAAAGGATTTTATTTTTATTACAAAAATTTTTTTTACAAAAATATGACATCTTTCTTTGTTTGGTGTTACATAATAAATTTATCCAGGTGGAAATGTTATTTCTTGGAGTTTCATTAGGCAGATAATCACACATTGAAGTTATATTTAAGGTAATAGACTCAGATAAAAATTGCTAATATAAAAGTAATATAAGAGCTGCATAATGTTATTATGCATCATTTATACATTATGCATTGTTGTACATTTTTCATTGTAGTTCATTAATCTACATGGAAATGAGTTAAAATATAACTATATATTTCCAGGGTAGAATTCAAAGTGATCTTGCTGCCCTCTGAATTCACAGGCATTGATTATGTACTTCTTTGTGACACTTGAAGTATTGTATTGTATTTTTTCCCCCATATGCTATTTAACCTGTTTCTATTTTTCTTCTGCGCTAGATTCTGAGCAACTCAGGCTGGAGGCATTGATATAAGCCTCTATTAATTCCTTTAGCTTCAATTGTAGCAAGTGGTCTGTCTGTGTTGTAGAATCCTGAACACACATGTGCTGACAGATTTGGTGAAGGGACAGATACAATCTCTGAATGTTGGAAAATGCAATCCTCTGCATCATCTGGGGGTCATGAGAACAGAGCTGGGTTCACAAAGATTTAAATATCATCTATTGTCAGGGGTCACAAAGATTTTCCCTGGAAACAGAGCAGAACAGACAGCATAAGGAGCAAATGCGTGTAAAGGCACGCGCAGGAGACCATTTTGACTGATATTATCCTGTTTGCTTTCTGGAAGACTGCACCTCCATCTCTGTAATCTTGATCTTTCTCTGACCCAAACCCACCAAGGGTACCCAATTTCAGTTTGTATAACCACTCTTCCTCTTTCCTTCATCTGGACTCCTTTAGCTTTTTAACCCTGGTTAGTGCCCTACACTCTTTCTCAGAATTAAAATGTATATCTGCTTCCATATGAATGCTGGCTAGCACTGACCCATTTTCGCCCATTCATTTTTACTATTAGACTTCATCCTTATAAGTATTTTCTCCCTACTGCTAAAACTGTGTAAGAATGGAATGTTTCACCTTACTTTCTTTAGCTTTTTCAGTATGGTTCAGGTGTTCATAACAATGGTCCTAAAATAAGCATCTACAGTTTAGCATAGAGCTCGTACTAACCATGGCCCAAGCTAGTACTAACCCATAACCCCAGTCTCCCTGCAGGTGGCACTAGGCCTATTTTATGTAATATGTGACAACAGAAATAACGTGACACCATCTCTTAAGATGAAAAAGAATCATGTAGAGTCAGAAACTGCATGTTTATTTGTGTTTGTTACAATATGTTGACCTGTGAATATTCTCCTCTCTCCTGCTCCCTGCATATTCCTTATACAGCGTCAAGAAGTAGCTGGCCACCAGAAGTGCACGTCTTTATAAGGAGAGCTCTAAAATGAGGAAAGTTGGGGCTGGGTTAATGTATCAAATTATAATTCCAGTTCTCCATTAAGCTAAACCACACATGAACTTCATTGCTTCTAAATCAAAGTGATTAAATTTTTCTCCCCAAAAACTTTCTGAAATAGGCAAGCATTGGAATAATCAAATTATTTTCAGGCTTTCAAAGTTTTTTTGTGTGTGTTTGATTTGTGCCATGTGTGTGCCATGTGTTTGCATGTGTGTGTATATGTTATTTATTAACTCCTTAAGCCAACATAATGATGTTTCATGATTTGACCCTTTCTTAATTCCTGTTTTGTCTTCCAATCTTTTCCCTTTCTTTTTTTCTAGTAAATATAAAATTCCTTACGGTTCTTTGAATACATTATGCTGTCTTTCTGCTTAACACCCTGCATACATATTTTACTTTCTTCTGCATAGTCCCTAAAAATCTGGGAAAGCTCAGCATAACCATCCTCTTCTTTAATTAGTATTTGTTGAGCTTCTAAACTGGGCCAACTCTCTCTCTTCTGTGCACCCATTGCCCTGTGAATATCAGTAACATGATGCTTATCACACTATATAACAAATCATCTCTATTTTACATAAATGGTTACCCTAAAAACAATGTTCAGTGAAAGAAAATATATCTTACTTATCTTTGATTCTGCAATGTTCTGAAGAGTGTCTGGCGTGCAATACATGTCTGCTACATGGAATTTGAGCCTTTGAAATAGCTGCTATTATTATCCATACTTTTTAGTCATAAGAAATAGGTTTAGAACAATTGCTGAGATTTACTCAAGCAGTAAATAATAGAGAATTTGAATTCAGAACTCTCCTCAAACCTATTAAAGTTTCAATGACCATAATGTCTCCAGGACACCAGTTTGTACCACTTTGAAGTCTCCTATGTCTTAGGAACATAGACACAAATAAGTATTTTCCTATAGCACTTGCTTAGCTGGTTACCAGAAGAAGGAAATCCATTCCAATCACATTTTATTCCAAGCACAAGCACAAGGAAAACTTATCTAGATTGATCAGATTCAAGGCCACTCAAGATTTTATTTCACAGATGGTGTAAATAAGTCTGTTTAGACTAAACATATAGTAGTCTGAGCCTGAGAGTTGTGGTCCCTTAAACCTTTGCCCTATTAAAGGGGAAAATTCAAAGGCCAGGATTTGGCTTTAGGAATCATAAAACAGTTCTTATACTTCTCTGGTTGTAAACAGCATACAAATATATCTACCTTTAAAATAAAGTAGTCTTTCATATGTCTTAGTTTCATTTCTTGGAGTCCCACTTCAAGGTATATGGCCAAAGCAAAGCATAAAATGCTTCTTTGTTTGCTTGTATACACACACCCCTTAGGAACCTTGCAGGAAAGAATGATAGACTCTAGATAAGGATTGGACAGTCAAAAGTTTCCTGGGCAAAACACTTTTATAATATTATGCCTTACTAAAACCCTATCATTTTTATTATTCAAACAGTGTGGTTCTTCTCGGTGATCCAGAGAGGTTCACTTATCTATTGAGGAGGAAGGAGGTACCCTACCTAATGAATGACCTTGTCATGATGCCTGCATGCTCACTGAGTCCCTGAGAAGGGGTAGGTACAGCTTTCCCTGTCTCTTATCAGGACGCCATGGTGTTGGCCAAAGAAAAGAACAAAAGCAGCATGCATACGTAGGTCTGACTTCATAGATTCCACAGCTGAAGGAAAATAGAGCAGCTCTGGCCAAAATTAGCTTTCACTAAGAAAAAAAAAAACATGCAAGGATTCTTTGTCACTTTCTGGACATTCAGGAAAATTGCACATTGCTTAACCCACATTCAGATAGCTACTAATATTGCAAAGTGAAAAGCTATTTTAAGTTAAGCTATTTATCATAAAACATGCAGCTTTTGTTGGCAGTGCCTTACTCTTACTAGTTTTAGTCAACATGAATCAAGAGTTGGCTAGCCTTTTCAAGCACGGAGGCATTGCCTTGCCGAAGCACCCGTTTATCTGCAGACACAACTCAGTTTGTGTCAAAGTCAACTAACACTAGGCAATGACTTCCAACCAAGATTTGGTGTGTTAGCCTCAGGCACACAATGAAAAGAATTCTGAGATCATCATAGTCCCTGGCTCAATACTAATTCTTTGAAGACCTTTTTTGTAAGGAGTTTGAGTGGGAATCTATTTTTGAAATTTGCTAGAAATCTAGTAAAAAAGTGAAAATACATCAATATTTCTGAAAAAAAAAACAAAACTTACTCATTATTCCTGTATATTTCAGCTTCAATTCTCTCAAAAGAATGAGAGTGAGAGTGAGAAATAGGAAAAGAAAACTTTTTCAAATAAAGTATCAATGATTATATACAGAAAACATTTTATCCAGCTTTCATTATGTTTAAACCTTACAATATTCCATTCTCATTTGTAAATAAGTTAGGTATGCTTATTAGGATAATATTTATGTCACTGAATTAAAGGGCATTTTAGATTTTGTTTAGAAACTTTTTTAGACAACCACCATTGCATAATTTCAAAGACACTAAAACAAAACAAAACAAAGCAAAACATCTTTTTCATGTATAACCAATTAAAAATTTTTTTTAATGTTTATTGATTTTTGGGGAGAGAGACAGAGTGCTGTGGTGGAGGGACAGAGAGAGAGAGGAAGACACAGAATCTGAAGCAGGCTCCAGGCTCTGAGCTGTCAGCAGAGAGCCCGACGTGGGGCTTGAACTCATAAGCTGTGAGATAATGACTTGAGCTGAAGTCTGATGTTTAATCAACTGAGTCATCCAGATGCCCCTCATATGAAAGTAATTTAAGGGCGCAAATATGTACAAGAAGAATAATAGCACAGATAGTACCAGGTTCAACTACTGTTAATGTTTTACTTAGCTTTTATTTAAACCTAAATTTTATTTAACCCCATTTGCTTCCTTATTTGCTCTTTTTCTCTTTGTATACACATCTACACACATAAACATACACATAATATTTTTTTGTGAATCATTAGAGGACATTACATTCATCATGCCCCTTTCCATCATTTATTTTTTTAAAGTAAGAATTTCTCTTACATGACTTAAGTATAACTATAAAATTTAATAAATTTAAGATTGAACAAATTCTTTTTAGCTAATGTACCATTCATATTCCATTTTTGCCAATTGACTCAATGATGCTCCAAATTGTATTCCTTCCCCAACCCCCCACTTCATTCAGTATCTGATGTAGGATCAAATATTGTGTTTACTTGTGAGAGTTAGTCTGTTTAGTCCCCATTTATTTGGAACATTTCTACAGTCTTTGTCTTTTGAGACTGATCTGTTAAAAAATGCTTTTTAAAATATGAAAACACTTATTTTGGATTTGTCTGATGTATATTCATATCTGGTTCAAGTTCTGAATTCCCAGGCAAAATATGTAATACATGTCATTCTTAGGTTATCATATTTGAAGACAGCAGATATCCATATGTCCCTCATTGATAATTTTAATTTGAATCATTGAGTCAAATCATTGATGGGGCACCTGAATGGCTCAGTTGGTTAAGTGCTGGGCTTTGGCTCAGGTCATGATCTCACAGTTTGTGGGTTCCAGCCCCACATTGGGCTCTGTGCTGACAGCTAGCTCAGAGCCTGGAACCTGCTTCGGGTTTTGTATCTCCCTCTCTCTCTGACCCTCTGCTGCTCACGTTGTGTCTCTGTCTCTCTCAGAAATAAATAAAAACATTTAAAAATTAAAAAAAAAATAGTTGTTGATCTCTCCACTGATGGTTACATTTTTTTCCCAGCAATTAATAAATAGTTTGGTATTGGCACTTTTGGGCAATGTAAACTTCCTGCCCCTCATCGAATACAATTGATTGATTCTTGCTTGAATCAGTTTATTATGATTGTTGCAAAATGCTGGTTTTCCATCTCCAAAACTCCCACCATTTTCATTACTTCGTACTTTATTATAGGCAAAATCCCTCAAATCTCTCCCATTTATTTTTTTAATGTTTTTATTTATTTCTGAGACAGAGAGAAAGAGACAGCGTGAGCAGGAGAGGGACAGAGAGAGGCAGACACAGATTCTGAAACAGGCTCCAGGCTCTGAGCTATCAGCACAGAGTCTGATGGGGGGGCTTGAACCCACGAATCGTAAGATCATGTCCTGAGCCGAAGTCAGACGCTTAACTAACTGACCCACCCAGGCGGCCCTAATCTTTCCCATTTATTTACCTCTTTATTTTCAGTAAAGACATGTGGATTCCCCTCCTCCCCCACAGTGACCAATATTTCATTACTATATTTAATTATTTTAGTATTCAAATTATCATACAAGCTGACTCTTGAATTCTTGAGACATGCCCCTTTAGTTGAGAGGGGGGCACCGTTTTGCTTTCTGGCATAGCAGGGTGTTCCACGGTCCTCTTGTGTCTACTCCTTCCCAGCTCCGGAATCCACTAGTTATTTATTTTAGTGGTGCTAGTTCCATTTAGTGAGGGATGGTACTAGTGACTATGACCTGGGCTTTAGAGGAGTTCATTTAGATGATTTCCCCAATCATCTAAATTCAGCAGAGCAGACATATGCACATATGTCAGCATACATACATATGACAATATACATACGCATGCACTCATACACATTTTAGAAATCATGATTTTTTAAAAAATATTTTTATTTATTTCTAGGAGAGAGAGAGAGACAGCGTGAGCAGGGGAGGGTCAGAGAGAGAGGGAGTCACAGACTCTGAAATAGGCTCCAGGCTCTGAGCTGTCAGCACAGAGCCCAACGGGGGGCTCCAACCCACGAACCGCGAGATCATGACCTAAGAGAAAGTCAGATGCTTAACTGACTAAGCCACCCAGGTGCCCCTAGAAATCATGATTTTATACCAATATCTCTAGCTGCAGTACATCTCAACAGAACACTTTTTTTTTTTGCCCTCCTCCTTTCTATATATTTAAGACTCTCCTTCTATGTGAAAAGCCAACTCTTAGAATTTGTCAAGGCTATAAAACATCTAAAATATATTCATAATTGATTTGCCCATATTTCCTCTCAAAAACAAATCTGCTAAGAGTTCTCCCATACATAGCCAAAGACAGAATGTGCATCCAATTCTATGCTTATAAATTTTTTGGAGTATTGGTTTATTTCTTTTTCTTTCCCTATAGTTTAATTATAATTTTAATTTGAAACATAATTGGCTATATTTGCTTCAGGTTGCTTTCAATTTTAGTTTTACTTCTACCTTTACTCTTCATATCGTTGTCATTTTATTTTAATATTTTAAATGCATAGGCTATTTCCATGCTTCCATTTTGAAAGCTGTACCAAAAGATGTATTTAGAAAGGAGTCTCTCTTTCCTAATTCCTTCAGCCTCATTCTCTTACATGTCATGCAGGTAACTCTATCAGTATATTTGATCAAAGAAGCAGAACCAATATATTTTGGGGATTTGACCCTATGTAATGTAAAAGCTGGTTAAATAGACTGTAACAGGCTATTTCTGACTACTGCAGTCTACAGGGCAGACTGAGAAAGGTGGCCAATCTTACAGAAGTGGAAGCATAGTTACTGCTTCCAAGTTAATCAGGAGCAGCAGATAAATGGCAACATGCATGATGTACAACAGTGACCCCCTAAGCGTGAAAAGAATATAGCCACTTCTGTATTTTTGCATTTCCCAATCTGGTGGGAAAATTCTCTTATGACTCACATTAACTCGGACCTAATCACGGGAGGGAATTCTGAGAAACAGTGCCAGCTTAGCTAATTTGACACAATATAAACTTCTACAACCCATCTCTTCTCAATTTGGTATCTATCTTTACCTCTTTTAACCAAACTTCTAAAAACTACAGTTAAAAAAATAAAGCTTCTGCCTACTTAATGCTATTATTCTTTATATAACAAAAACATTATTTAAAAAAAATTTTTAGTGTTTATTTATTTTTGAGAGAGACAGAGACAGAGAGTGAGTGGGGAAGGGGCAGAGAGAGAGAGGAGACAGAATCTTAAGCAGGCTCTAGGCTCCGAGCCATCAGCACAGAGCCCAGCACGAGGCTTGAACCCATGGACTGTGAGATCATGACCTAAGCCTAAGTCGGACACTTAACCAACTGAGCCACCCAGGCAACCCAAAAGACATTCTAATCTTCTTCACAGAATAGAGTGTCTCCATCTTTGAGTTATGTTCACTTTTTTTCTGAGACACCTTCTCCTTTGATATACTGGGACTTTAATAATGAGATACAAGGTGAACTACTTATAATGAATAGTATGTTAAATGACAGGAAAATGAGAGAGGAGAAAAGAAATTAATATATATCCAAACATACTATATCAAAATATGAAATGAATTCTTACAATTACTACCCTCTTTGTCTATAGTTGGTCAGGTGCTAGTATTTATAAATATTTACCCCCATAACCCACTCCATATTCTCTCTGTTCTCAGCAAACTACTTTGTGGGTCATAGTGTTTTGAATGCTGGAGTTAGCCAAATCCTCATTCCTAAAGAATGTGGAGTGTTGCCAGTTCTATTGGTATTGAGTTGTTCTACTTTTCCACTGACTTTAATCACAGGATACAGTAATACTAAATGACTTCAGGGTCACTTGCCTTCCAGATATATATCTCCTTATCCTCATTGTGCAAAATCAATCCAAGTTTCATTTAACATGCAGGCTCAACCACTCTAGCTAGAATGACTAACCTCTACTTTGCCTTTTTCACTAGCATATGGACCCCAAAGTGGCCATGTGCAATCTCAGATTTCAGTCTAATGGCACAGTTGTTGAGCCCCCTCAGAGCACATTTTCTACCCCATGGAAACCAATACAAGATTAGTGGAACCTAACATTATGCAGTAAGAAGCTAAACTTGATTTATTAGATACATTATGAGAAAAGACACACCCATTTTCATGCCTTGATCCCCAGACCTTAAACCTTGACTGTGGAAGAAACAACACATTATAATGGTCGCTGATTTAGAGATTTCTGAAGGACGCAATAAGGCCCTGAATTAATCTCACAAGTATAAAAATGTGTTATGACGAGGTATTGTCACCTAGCCAATAAGTGGTACTGGAAGTTGTTGCTAGTAGTCTAACTGAATCTTAAAAAGGCCACAATTCTTTTTTTTTTTTTTTTTTTTTGATCAGGTACAATGTTGACATGTTTTCAAAAGTCAACACAATACAAAAGTTATATTCAACAACACACCCTTCCTTCCCACATCCATCCTACCTTATAAGGCTCCCTCCATCTGTTGAAGTAATAAATTGTATTATTTACTGATACTTTCTGCATTTCTTTTTGAAAAGGCAAGTGGATATGTGTATTTTTTTCTTTTTACATTAAAGATAAAACATTATATATTTTCTCTGCAGTATGCTTGTGGCATTTAATATCTCCTAGAAATCACTCTCTTATAAGTTCATAGAGATTTTCCTTTTTTTTCTTTCTTTCTTTCTTTCATTTTTTAACAACAGAACAGAATGGCACATTGTGTGTGGTACCTTTGTTTACTTAACCAGTTTCCTACACTTAGATATTTAGGTAGCTTCCAATATTCTGCAATTATTAAAAAATGCCTTCATTGCTATGAACTTTAATGTTGTTGGAGGTGTATTTTCAGGGTCATTTCTTAGGAGTGAGATTGCAGGATTGAAGGGTAAATGTACTTGTAACTTTGTCAGATATTGACAAATTCCCTTCCACTGAGGTTGAATGACTTTGCATTTTCTGAATTCCCACTAGCAGTATATGAGAGTGGCTGTCTCCCTACAGTCTTGCTTAAATGTGTACTATTAAGCTTTTACACTTTTGCCAGTTTGATAGGTGAGAAATAGTAACTCTGTGTGATTTTATTTTGCCTTTTTCTCACTATGAGTGAAGTTGAATATCATTTTATGTTTAATCTTTTATGTCAAAACTTTATGTTAAGTAGTATGTGTGTCTAAATTGTTTGTTCATGTATTTTATTCATTTTTTCTATAATATTCTTGGGACTTTCCCCTGAATTATTAAAAAGTCTTTGCATATTGACATGTGACAAAGACTTTCCCCCCACTTTGTCATCTGTCAGTGACTTTACTTATGGTATTTTATTTTTATTGTGGTAAAAATTGGTATTTTTTGTCATGAAGTTAAAAAAAACCTTGTTATATGTGTCATTTTTTTTGTTACATCTAGATTTATAGTCATAGTTGAGGAACCCTCCCCTATATGCAGCTTAAGTAGGAATTCATTCTTATTTTCTTCTAATACTTAAGTAAATTAAAAAAAATATTTAGATATCTGATCTATTTAGAGTTGTCATTATATTGTGAGCAGTTGATCTAATTTTATCTTTTCCAAAATAGCCAAATGGCTGAACCAACATTACCTAAAAAAAAAAAAAAAAATCCCCTCAAGGAGAAAGAAAACCCAAAACAAAGTTTACTCCATTAATTCTTGATTCAAACGTGGCTCAAAAACTAGATTTCTCTGAGGAATTTTGACTATTTCTGGACTTTCTAACCTGTTTCATTATTGCTCTGTCTTTTCATGTGCCAGTATACACTATACTCTTTTAATTACAGCAGCTTCATGATTTCTTCTCAGTTCTTGTACAACTAATTCTCACCTCTTCCCTATAGCTTTTCTTTCCCAGTGTTTTCTTGTTATGGTATGTCAACAGTTCTACCTCAATAACAAAGTTCCTAAGTATTTTTATTGGGATAGTTTCATATTTTTAAAAAATCTGTTTATTTATTTTGAGAGAGAGTGTGTGCACATGTGAGCGGGTGAGGGGCTGAGAGAGAGAGAATTTCAAGCAGGCTGTACACTGACTGTCAGTGCAGAACCTGATGCAGGGCTTCATCTTACAACTATGAGATCATGACCTGAGCCAATATCCAGGGTCAGGTGCTTAACTGAGTGAGCCATCCAGATGCCCCAACTTAGTTTCACATTTTTAAATTAACTTTTTATTTTCTTATGAATATAATTTATTGTCAAATTGGCTTACATACAACACCCAGTGCTCACCCCAATGGGATGGCTAACATCTTGATGATATTTTCAACCAAACACAAGGACATCTTTACATTTGTTTAAATCTACTTTCCTCTCCTTCAGTAGTGTTTTTAATTTTTCCTCATACAAGTTCTACTCATTTTTCCTGAAATTTTTGGAGTACTTATCTTTTTATTTTCTTGTGAATATAATTTATTGTCAAATTGGCTTACATACAACACCCAGTGCTCACCCCAATGGGATGGCTAACATCTTGACAATATTTTCAACCAAACACAAGGACGTCTTTACATTTCTTTAAATCTACTTTCCTCTCTTTCAGTAGTGTTTTAAATTTTTCCTCATACAAGTTCTACTCATTTTTCCTGAAATTTTTGGAGTACTTATCTTTTTTTTTGTTTCTATTTTAACCTTTTAACTGAACAAATGATGGTCATCTATAGATCAGTGGGATATAGACAGATTAGATTTATTATCTTTTTTAAACTCAATTACATCTCCTTATAAGCAGAAAAATACTGGTATTGAATTAGTTTCAGTATGGAAAAAATAAGGGAATAGTACTCTGGTGAAAGTGCAAGTTTCCTCAAAAACTCATGATGCATTAGAATGTCTGGTAATACAGACAATGATTAATACCATCTGCATCTACCATGGGACTGAGCACTTTCTAAATCTCACTGTCCTCCTATATAGAGTGCATATAATACATTTCCAGGACATTTTAAGTGTTAGTTATTCTAAGCAAATGGATAAATTATGGGAAACATTTATTAAATGTTTGAGATTGGGATTATTCAGATATATATGCTTGATAGGAGAGAGAAAATTGTTTTCTAGCAAACACCTATTTTACGTATGCATCAGACAACATCATCCCATATTTAGAAAAAAAGGTTATCTGTAAAGATATTGAAAGATGTATATCCTATGCTTTTTCTCCTCGCACCTATTCCTTATGGGGGAAATAATGGAGCCAAGACAAAGAAGCTGACAAAGTGGGGTAGCTCATATACCTCTTCTTTTAGGAAAGATTCCCACATTTAAAAGCTATAATCTTGAGTGACCAAACAGCCTTAAAATTCCCCTCAGCTTCACTACATTTTAGACAGGTTTCTTTCCTTTTAGACTATAGGCCCCCTGACTTCCCTTCCCTTAGAGCATTTACTTTAGAAAATTTGCAATTGTAAATTCTGTCTCTGCCCTTTTGAGATGTAAATCTCCTCCCAACCTCCTGCCAGATTTAATACCCAGGAATGTCTTTCTCAAGGACCTGGGAGCCATCCCTTTTGAAATGTAATCATTAAGAAAGATTGCATACTCTATGCCAGTCTTTGTGGGAGGATAGGAGCCTAACTTTGATAAGTGCCAATTAGCAAACACAGATGGCCTAATATCTTTGACCAATCTCTCCCTTAATGCCCTCCATAAATTTTCCACCAGCTCACCTCAAGCTTAGAAAGTCTCTTGCCTCTTGTTTCAAGGGAGTTGAGTTTAATCTCTCTCCCCTATTGCCATAGTCTTAATAAATAAAGTCCTCCTTGCCTCTATAACTCTGTTTCCAGTGCAAATTTTCTTTGACAGAGGTCTTTCAAAATCATCTTGCAATGTATATTTACAATTTAACTTTATTGATGCTAGGGTAAGTATGTGATCCTCTCTGAGAACAATTAAGGCATTTATGAATGGCGCTTCGGGTAGCTTAAATATTGTGGGTATGGAAAAAGCATCCGTGTTAAACTGATGTGTAATAACTGATATAGTGTGCATGCTCATAAATAAAATATACACTTACTATTTGGATATAAATATTTTTATTTTTTTCTGACAAAAGAGTTGACAAAAATATTTAATTATACTTAGTAGGACTCTATTATTCATATTATTCATTTCTTCAGAATTTATTGTAATTTCCTTCTTTTTTAAGTTTATTTATTTATTTTGAGGGAGAGAGAGAAAATGAGAAGAGTAGGGGCAGAGAAAGGGGGAGAGAGAGAGAATCCCAAGCAAGTTCCCCACTGTCAGTGTGAAGTTCAATGCGAGGTGCAAACTCATGAACCATGAGATCATGATCTGAGCCGAAACCAAGAGTTAGATGATTAACTGATTGAGTCACCAAGGCATCCCTGTAATTTCCTTCTTGATTGTTATCCTAAACCTCAATATTTCTGAGGCTATGCCTAAGAAATAAGAAATATGCCTCTTAAACTTGGCTTCAACATAAATTTCCCTTTTGTTTTTGTCTTGGAATTTCTTTTTTTGTTAAATTTTTTAATCTAGCCAATTTTCAAATTTACTACAAATGATTTTACTTTTTCTGTCATGTCTAGTTTTTCACATACTAATATATTTCAGTTATTTGTCAGGTATTAGAGATATAAAGGTGATTAAAAAACAATTTCTGTCCTGAAATGTTATAAAGTCCAGTGAGAAGAAAGGTGGGTAGTCATACAATAATAGTGAATTATAGTAGATTTGTTAGAGTTATTTTATCTAACTATAGAAAAGTATGCAATAGGTCACCTGGGTGGCTCAGTTGGTTGAGCATCCAACTGCCCATTTCATGGGATTGAGCCTGTGTCAGGTACCATGCTAAGCATGAAGCCTGCTTGGGATTTTCTCTCTCTCTCTCTCTCTCTGCTCCTATCCCACTAGTGCTCTCTCTCATGCACGTGTGTACACTCATGGAAGTAAAAAAGAAAAGAAAGCATGTCATGGACTAATAATTCCAATCCAGCCTTAATATTGATTATAAGGGAAGTTGATTACATGTGTGTCTTGGGAGAAAACATGGGTCTCAAATGGGCTTCATATGTCAAAAGTGAGGATGTTGACAGAAGGTATGGGAGAGAGAGAGAGAGAAAATTAGAAAGGTAGACAAGAGGTATCATGTTAGGGAGTTTGAACTCGACTTTGGACACAAAAGAAAGCATTTTGTAGTTGGAAACTACTAACATATTCTTATTTGAGATTTAGGGAGAATAAAGTCTGGTTTTAATATGGAGAATAGTGTGAAGATTATATTAGAGTTTTTTATAAAATTATCAAATTACCTCCTTAATAATCATAAGATAATTTAATCATTAAGCTAATTTATTACTGTGGTTACATAACACTGACATAACCCCCGGAAAAGAAAAATGTGTGTACAAACTAATTATTATATTGTTGTCTTGTTGTTATGTTTATATTATTATGCTGTTATTTTTAGGTAATACTCTCAAAAAATTATAAAGATCTTCTAGCCAACTCATTTTTATAGATGAAGTCATTAATAGATAGCTGTTAGCGACATGCCCTAAGCTTCTTTTATAATAATAACACACTAATTGAATTGATGAGCTAAACTTCTCCCTCACATTGAAACCCAAGCCTATTTTACTCACAAATCTCTTTCCAAATGGGATTTTATTTATTTTTTTTTAAAAAGTTTTATTTATTTTTGAGAGAGAGATAGAGACAGACTGAGCAGGGGAGGGTAAGAGAGAGAGGGAGACACAGAATCCAAAGCAGGCTCCAGGCTCTGAGCTAGCTGTCAGCACAGAGCCTGACGAGGGCCTCAAACCCACCAACCATGAGATCATGACCTGAGCTGAAGTCAGACGCTTAACCAACTGAGCCACCCAGGCGCCCCTTCTTTTTTAATGAAATTTGAGAAAGATATTTTGTTTTACAGTGTAATGCAGAAAAAATGAATGTTGATCAGTGAGACAATTCATAACCTGGGTCTAGAATTTGAACTAAGAGAGGAAGTAGATATGATAACATAACCCTTGTATGTATTCAGTAGCCTTGGGGAGAGTTTTGGACTTTTCACAGTTTAGATAAAGTATTAGACTATATCCTTTCTAAACTTAAGGGTCCCTACCCCAAACTGGCATCTGTCTTATATTACTACTTAGTTTGCAAGTAGTGAAATGCTGACTTTTCCATTTCACTACTTTTCACTCAGTACCTTTCAAGTAGCGAAAGATTGACTCTTACATCAATCCTATTATATAGTTCAGGCAATATTCTTGTTGCTTTATAAAATTAACACTTATCATATACAAAAATGGAGAGTTTTATTGAGCTGGGGATCTGAGTCCAAAATTTATATATTATTTTTCAGCCTACTGTTTTAAGCTATTTGTCACACTATATATATTGCCTCACCTTTAAATGAAAAAAATGTTTCATTTGAATGTACACTAAATTTAGATGCAGTAACATTTCTCATGGTCTTTTATGCATTGAAAGTACATCTATCTAACACAGAAGATTATGGTTAGAAATAAGCTCATAATCCATTTGAGTGCTAGATATTTGTCTGCTTAGATCTACCCTTCCCTAACTTTGCACTATCTTCTATAGTCTCTCAATCTGATCCATATGGCTTGGCTAATTGTGCTCTTGTCCTGTGGCTTCCTGCTGGTCTTCATCAATGGGAAACACTAGTGGAAGATCAGAGGACAGGAGGAGAATGAAGTCTGGATATCTATTCTCCTGAAACCCTTTTCCTCTGAGTAACCCTGAGTTAGCTTCTGTCCTCTGGATGACTTCTTTAGGTTCAGGAAACTACTCTGCCTTTGTGATACTGTGGGGGGCGGGAGGGGGGTGGAGAGGTGGGGGGAGTTTCCAGTCCCTGATGTTGTTTATTCAAAGTGTATTCTGTTTTTCCTTATTCATTTTCTCAAAGTCTATTCTTTATTGAAGTCTTTTCAACTGACCCAGTTTAGCCTGTTTAGAATTGTCATTTTCATGAATGTGGAAGAAATTGTTGCGTTAGTGTCAAGAGTGTGTGGCTAGGAGGCAGCACAGGCAATGCTTCAGAGGACAGCCTCTAGCCTCAGCAGCCTCGTTGTCCACTTGGCTCTCCTCTTCTCATTGTGTGTGGTATTGAGCACACTTCTTAACACATTTTGTTCTTCAGTTATTTCTTATATATAAATACACACATATGCATAAATACACATTATAACACTGATTCAAAATATTATTATTTAAACATGTAATAGGTAAAAAGTTAATGAGGCATTTTACACTTTTATGTTTAAAAATGTACTCCAAATATCTAGTATGTGTTTTGCATTCACAGCACATTTGAGTTTGGACTAGCTGCACTTATAAGTTTCAAGGGCTACAGGAGTCTTCAGGCTCCCTTATTAAGCAGCTTTAGTCGTCCTTCTAACCTACATCTATTTAAACAACTTACTTGATGGAACCCTTTTTTTTTTTTTTTTTTTTTTTGGTAACAAGTCTTAACTGAATGCCCAGCACTCACCAGGAACATTTTTTTTTAAGTTTATTTATTTTGAGAGAGAGAGGAGGAGGGAGAGAGAGAATCCCAACCAAGCAAGCTCTTCACTGTCAGTGCAAATCTCGATGCTGGGCTCAAAATCACAACAAACCATGAGGTCATGACCTGAGCCCAAATCAAGAGTCAGACACCTAACCAACTGAGCCACCCAGAGGCCCCATCACTGACAATGTTCTTAAACGTCCATGAACATCTGCATCTGCCAGTTGAATTGTTTATGAAGACTCAATTGTATTGTCTACTGTTCTTTTCCAGAACTCTATGATTGTTTTCCAGAACTGTCAGTTATATCTTTTATTATAATAATTTATTTGTTTATAAGGCCATGAAATATTAGTTTAAATAAATAGAGTTATTTTTAAGAAAATTAGTTTAAATGTTTTGGAAAGGATTAATAAAGGAAAGAAGCCAGAATTTTTCTTTTTGAATTACATGTGCTAGAGACAATTGAATGACTAAAGATAAACCATCAAAAGCTAGAGGGATTTTTCATTCAGGCCACTCTGAGAGTGTTGTGAGTTTCCTTCTGTACTTAAAGAAAATGAGTTGGATATTATAAATAATCTTATGGTTGTACTTAAGGAAAAAATCCATAGAACTCCAATACATGGATATATAATAAGAGAAAATATTTGAATATTATGTTCACAATTGTTAAAATATGTTTTACTTTTATGTGCACAAAACATAAAATAAAATACTTAGATTGTGTCTACATTTAGAATGATTCTTCATTACAACCAATATTTTTGATTAGCTGGTCATATTTCTTCTACTGTGAGCCCCATGAGGGCAGGCGTCACATTTGTTTTGTTTGTCACTGTATTCTCACTACTAGAATGTAGGTTGACTCAAAGTAGATGCTCAACAAATGTCTGTTGACAGATTGACTGACTCATTCTTTCCATATGGCACCTCCCACCATGCAAGCCTGTTGTTTTTTCAGTTTATAGTTTGCTGTCATATTTTTAAAAACATGATTTTTTTTATTTACAACAGACACAGTTTTATACCCTTTTTTTTTCTAAGCAAAACATCTTTCTAGTCATCTAACTGAAGAAAATTCATACAAAATTTAACTCAGTAAATTTAGACTTGATGTTCTATTAGAACAATGCTTTGCTGAGGAAAATAGAGAAGAGTAAATAAAATCAAGTCTATTTTATCCCGAGAAAGTTAAAAAAAATTAAAAAAACACTTGGTTTTCATATGCTTCTGGATAATCCAGGAATAAATATCCAATGAGCCTCATCTGAATTCAAAATCTGGTCATCAAAACATGCAAATTTATCTTCTTTCATAAGCATCCCTATTAACAGACAGTGACTATGGTTATGCACATAAACCAATATGGAAAGTTTCCTGAAATTAGACATATGAATTGCCTAATTGCATGTCAACAGTTGCTGAGATTACTCAATCAATCCCACACTGATGGTGAAGAATTAATCACAGTGTACCCAAAGAAGTAGAATATAATTTAGAAATATGATCCTTCTTAAGGGACTTACAAATATACTCCCCCCCTACAGTTCCCCAAATGTATAATGTTAATGTAAACTTTTTATTAAAGTATTACATAAAGATGCATACATCATAAGTGTACAGCATGATGAATTTTCACAAACTGAACACATTGTAAACAGCACCCAGATCAAGATACAAAATATTACCAGTAGTCCAGAAGCCCCCCCATATGTCTTCTTCCAGTTACCATTGCCTTAAGAGTAATTAATATCCAGATTAGTGATTACTATAAATTACTTCTATTTATATGTACATACATATATATTATTTATGTATAATATATGTATTATATATGTATATGTATTATATGCATATATTAAACTTTATATAGATGAAATAAATCAGTATGTACACTCTTATGTTTGGCTTCTTTCACTCAACAAATGTTTTTGTTGGTACAAACTTCCAGTTATAAAATTAATGTCATGGAGATGGAATGTACCGCATGGTGACTATAGTTAGTAATGCAATATTGTATGTGAAATACACATATTTCAATTATGTATTGAAAGTAACTAGAAGAATAGATCCTAAAAGTTCTCATAACAAAATGGAAACATTTGTATCTGTGTGGCAATGGATGTTAACTGAAGTTATTATAGTAATCATTTTGCAATATATACAAATGTCAAATCATTACACTGTACACTTGAATCTAATATAATGTTTTGTCAGTTATACCTCAGTTTAAAAAAAAAAGAGTTATAAAACCTGACTAACTTTGTAATGGCCAACAAACTCCCCCAACGAAGAAGATGATTCAGAATCTAGCTCTACACACATCTTTACATCCTGTTCTTAACAAAAAAATAAAATTAGGGGCTCCTGGGTGGCTCAGTCAGTTAGGCATCCAGTATCGGCTCACATTGCTATCTCATGGTTGTGAGATAAAGTCCCATGGGCTGAGCAGAGCCTGCTTGGGATTCTCTCTCTACCTCCCATTCTCTCTCTCTCAACTTGTTCACACACACACACACACACACTCTCTCTCTCTCTCTCTTTCAGAATAAATAAATACACTTTAAAAAATAAATATAAATATATAAATGTTTATTCAGATTAATTCATATGTGTGGTTGTACTTTGTTTATTCTCACTGATTTATGGTATTCCATTGTACAAATATGACATAATTTTTCATCTATTCTGCTATTGATAGGTATTTGGATTGTTCTCAGGTTTGGGCTGTTATGAATAACATTGCTCTAAACATTCTTACACAAGTCTTTTGGTAACACAAGAACACGGGTCTACTGAATATAAACCTAGGGGTGAAAATTTCATGTCCTAAGGTGTGCTGATGTTAAGCTGTAATAGATACAGCAATATCTCTCTTCTGGGTTGAGTTATTTTACAAAAAAAAAAAAATCCTGAGTATTAGAAATTTCAACAGGTTGATTTTATTTGAGAATAATATATATACAGGCATTTGTTAATCTCTAAGTATTTTCCTTTGAATATTTCTTCTCTTGAAATGAGAAAATCTGTTAGCTAATAAACAGTTACTATCATTATGTCAGGGTTTTTTTTGCATTTTTTCTTATTGTTTTTGTGGTTTTAATACTATTTTAATTATCCCACAATTATACTGACATATTTGCTAATAAAAATTCTACTTAATGCTAGGAATATATTCTATTCATAAATACCATTTACTTTCTAAGTGCATCAGAACTTACCATATCTGTGGAAATGAAATTAGAAATGATGTTTTTCTGTTTGCATAGATGAAGTAAAATACACAATTTTGTAAAACTTATATTACACTGTATAGAAATGGAACTTTTCACTTTAGAAAACTCCAAGACATATTTGTTTAGCTTTGTTTCTTTGTGTATGTAGAAATCTACTCTCAATAATGTTTAAAAAATTATATAGATTATTGTATATATAGAGGAGGAGAAAATAATTCCAAACTCATTTTACAAAGCCAACATTACCTTGAAACCAAAATTAAGCAAAGGAAATACAAAAAAAATAAATTATAGGACAATATTTTTGATGAGCATAGATGCAATAATTCTCAACAGATGTGTTAACAAAACAAATTCAACAAAGATTAAACTTTGAGTTACAAGATGAGTGAGTTTTGACAATCTATAGTAAAACATAGTGACTATAGTTGATAATGTTGTATTATATGATTTTAAAATATGCAATAAAATAGAAAGATATTATTCATATAGTAGTTTCCTTATATTTATGTGAATTGCAAATTCTCAAGAATATGAAAAACTGTTGTGTAGATAATTTTGTTTTAATACAAACTTTTAAGAAGATTGAAAAGTTTATTGGAAACAGGTTTTATTTTATAAATTAAATCAAAAACAACTATTCTTAAATTTGTAATATCTCTTAGGATATTACAAATCTATCTTTCAGAAGAGAAAACATCAAATGACTATTCCAAATTGCTTTCCCTGCATTCTTCCCACACACTTTCTCCAGCTTTGCTCACACTTCATGCCTCTAGAACAATAATGGTATTTTATTTCCGTTTGTGTTTACAGATGCTAACATAGCCCTTCAAACAATGCAAACATGACTCAACTGAATTAAATTTTTTCTCTCTTCTTTCTAAGACTTAGTCACCAAAATTATCTACTTGTCAAATATAGTCATCTAGTTTCTAAGGCTTTGCTGACAACTCTTCCTTCCTTGAAACTAATTTCTTACATTGTTTTTCACTGTTCCATTTTTTTGCATTAATTATACACTTCTCAGTATCTAATATTGTATATTATACTATTCTGCTACCTTTTATTCAAATATTTTCTGGTAATTTATCCTTAGACTTCTTACTCTTCTTACTCTTTGCTGTGTTGCCTCAACTATTATTTCTTGAAACTGTATCATTGAACTGAGTCCACTTTACTGAAAAATGTTTTTAGACTCCATTTTTCCATTTGCCTATGTATATAATTACCTGAATATCCCATCTCTACTTCAAATTCGATTACTGCCATTTGTTTCTGCTGCAAACTAGATTTTCCTCTTGCATTTCTTTTTTTGGCTAATAGCACTCATGTTGCTTATGTTATAAAATTGTAAGTTGTCTTAAATGTTTATTAATGCATTCTCCCTGATTTATCTATATTCAATCAAACACAAAAAGAATCATAAACTATTCAATTCTCTTTTCCTCTTTTTGTTGCTAATATATTTCATGCACACATTTTTTCCATGCACTGATGTAATTATATTTTTACTGCTCTGAGACTCCAATATCTAGTTCCTCAAATCCATCCTCTGCATGTTCTGCTTCCCTAATAAGCAAGTAGGCCTGTGTACTTAACAAACATAGATCATGCACATACATATTTTTCTGATTAATTACTCTATGAAAGTGATTGGAGCATGCTGTCTGTGTCCTCAAGAAACCCACACTTACTGAAAGACAAATTTGTAAATAAGTTTTAGGCTGTTATGAACTGATATAAGTACTGTGGGGAATTAAAAGGAGTATTCATTTTCTCAGCCAACTATTGAAGAAGCCTTCTGGGTATTGTTGTAAGTACTTGGATACAGCACTCAGTGGAAGATTTCTGTGCGCATGGGTTTTATCTTCAATGATAGAAGATGGAGGGGTCAAGAAAAGCTTCATGGAGAGCTGACGTAAGAAGTGAGATTACAAATCACTATTCCTGATGGTGATGCCTAAATGCTCTTACTTTGATAAAAGATGCAAAGATGACTGTGGTATATATGGCTAGAAATCACTGATACTATTTCCTATTGCTTAGATAAACTTCTGGCAAACCAAAGAGCTTACACATCCACATATGGACATATGCTGATCCCAGTGGATGCAATGAGATTTCCCATTCTGAAATCTTCTCTATCAAAAGCTTGGAATTCTTCTCAAGCTGCTTTCATTTGTTGTTATAATCATACAAAAAATCAACAAATGTCTATTCTTATCTATGACCTAGACCAGAAAATAGTCAGCTCTTAGGAAATGATACTTTAGGTAGAATTTCAAGAATCAGTAGGTATTCTTTGGGTGAGGGGGAGTGGGAGTGGGGTGACTATCACATGCCATTCATTAGGGAGTATGGCCTTAGGGAGATGGCACGCTTAAGGAATTGAAGCAAGATTAGTAGAACTGGAATGCAGACAATAGTCTGTCTCCTCAACAGATTTAATTTTCTTAAGTACAGATTCCAGAGACAAACTATTTTTATTTACATGGTCTCAGAACATGCCAAAATGCCTGATATAGAGGAGGATCATAGTATATATTTGTTAATCCTAAATTTATATACATAATAATATATATAATAACAAATCAAAATCTGTCCTTCAGTAATAGTAGTTTGGTCTATGGTTTGAAAGATCAAATCATAGTGTTTCTCAAAAATATTATGTCAGATTTTTATTTTCAGAGCCATTATTAGGAAGTGCTTTAGGAAGGGCAGGAAGCCCTTGGGGCACCTGGGTGGCACAGTTGATTAAGTGGCCAACTCTTGATTTCAGCTCAAGTCATGATCTCACAGTCATGAGATCAAGCTCTGTGTTGGATTCTGAAGCTGCCTAAGATTCTCTCTCTCTCTTTGTCTCTCTCTCTCTCTCCATCTGCCCCTCCCCTGCTTGAGCTCTCACTCTGTCTCTCTCTCTTTCTCAAAAAAAAGTGCATGTCCCTGACAATATTTAGACTTTAGAAAACTGTAACTGTACTCACTGAACATCTGTCTCCAGGAAATAATGGAAATAAATAGAATAGGCTCCTAGGTCTTTTTCTCAGCCATTCCTTTAGGTGACCTGGATTCCTAAGGCACTCAGTGCTTGAGGAATTATTGTGATGACTATTTCATCTGAAAATATTCACACTGTGTCTGAGGCCTTCAACTCTAAATACATATGCAAGCAATAGGAATTTCCAAAAGTGTCTGATAAAGGGAAAGCCTATTTTATGTCTCATAAATGACTGTTTTCTTGACTCCCCACCATTAAGTCAATCATGCAAAACCTAGTAGGTTTGTTCACACTTCGGGTTCTATTGAGATAGGACAGAGTAGTATGAGGTAAAAGGAATGTCTCAAATAGGTGTGGTTTCAACTTTTTGCTCCAGCACTTAGCTGACCTCTAGCAATTTTCTTAATCTTTGTGGTTCTTAGAGTGCATGCATGTAAGGTATAGTTAAAATACTAAGCACGTATGAGAAATAGACCGTATGCCTAAAATAAGCATATGCTCTTTGCACATATTATACACTCAGAGAGTCATTTCCATTTTCCCACTCTGATTGTCCTGTTACACTTATTTTGGGACTTACATGATTGAAACTCCAGGAATTAGAGGCAAACTAATAATCCAAAAATTCAAATCGGGTTAATTTCATTTCATAACATGAAATAAACAATCCTTATTTGACTACTTCAATGGGTCATAAGAAACAAAATCTTTCACTTGCTAATACACTTCATCTTATTGTCTCTTAGCTGACACTTAAGATCTCTATGCTTGACTGTACATTTTAACCACAAATTGATGGTTATGGTGAAAATTTACCTGGTTTGTACTTATTTTTCTCTCAGGGAAAATAAGGGACTCTGAAGATAATATTCACACAAGGTGACCAATCAATAGACCAGAATTTTCTTTTCTGCAAATGATAGTGTAAGTTATATTCCATTACATATCCACTTTGATAGCAAGATCTCTGAGCCGTGCCTGGTATTTCCCACTTTGTCCCCTGTGTCTTTCCTATCCATCTCTTGTGACATTATTCCTTATGGAGTTTTTTTGTAGAAATTGCTTAGGTTCCCTTTTATCACTTCCTATAGGACCCTTTGCTGCTTCACTGTCCTAGTTAAATATAACTAGCTTTATTTCTTCAAAGGAACAAATAATTATTTTGTTTACTTAGGCCTATGTTAAATTTATGCATTTTCTCGATTTGTGGAGAGTTGCTTGCTTTGACTCTACTTTTCCTGTATTATCTTTTTTTAAATTAATCCTTTGGACTTCTTGAATCCATAACCTGTTAGTAACTCTGCCAAATACATTACCTGGAATTTATTAATCATATTTCTCATATCTACCTTTTTAAAGAAAGTAGAAATACTCTGTTGTCTCAGGTTGAGACAAACACATTCTAGGATCCACCATTTGATGTCAACTCTGAACTTTTCAGTACCAGTGCCAATGCATCATATTTATGCCTTTCTCTAGTTTTTTTTATTTAGACATTTTTTTGGGGGGGCAGAAGTAATATTCATTTTTTTCTTATCTTTTAAAGTTCTTAATGCATCTACCTAGGTACATTTACTATTTGGTAAAAGGAAGATCTTTCCTTATTCTCTAACAGAAACAAGACTGAACTTACCTTTTAACCATTTCAAGATATGCATATCAAATGCAAATTTGAGCAATATCAGACTGCTTTTAAGTTTAAATGATTTCATTCATAACATCTTCAGTATGAATATTCTATTGACACTAACAGCCCGTTCAAACAATGCTTTAAATATATTAATACTTGGTTGCAAGCTATTTGAAGCATTATTAGCTTAGTCAGATCAGTGTTGGATGTTCATATATTTCTAGAGTCTGAAGTAAATTAATCACCTCTACTGAACTGTGACAAAATCACATTGATCACAAATTTGCATTATTCTGAAATGAATTAATGGGAAAAGTATTGTTTTTTACTGTATAGATTATGTTTCATCATTCTAATGTTGCCCCTTTTTCAAAAGAAATGTAACATATAATATATAAAATCAAAAGGTATAAACCAGAAACATAGAGCTCAATGAGGTATTACAAAATGAAAATCCAAGTAACCACTACTAGGTCCAGAAAGAGAACATTACTCCAACTCAAAAGTCATGGTCATGCCCCTCACAAATACTACTCACTTACTTTCTTAAGGTATCCACTATCTTGACTTTAACACTATGGTATGATTTGTGTGTCTTTGTTCTTTTTGTAAATGGAATAACTAAGAGTGCATCTATGTCCAATGTTTTTGCTCAGCATTTTTTCACCCATATTATTCCCTATAGCAGCGATTCATTTTCATTCCCTCATAGAATTTTATTATGTAAATACATCATAATTTATTGATATAATCTATAGTTAATGAGCATTTTGATTGTTTCTAATTCTGGCAATTACAGATGAAGCTGCCATAAACATTTTTGTGCATGTCTCTGGAAAGTTGCATTTATAACTAGTGATGTTATTATCAGTGCATATCTATAATTTTGATAGGTAATTCTAAAGAATTTTCTGGAATAGTTATCCCATTTAGACTAAGCAGGGTGTGAGAGTTCTAATATTCCTACATTGTTGCCAACAAAAAAAGCCTTATAAGCCAATCTTTGAATCACTTTTTGGTCTCTCATTTAATCAATAGAAACTTGATTTTAGTGTAATCCATTTATTGATCTTTTTCTTTAAAATTATTGTTTTTAGATACATCTTATTTAAGAAATAATCTAGGTATTATTTTTTTTAAAAAGGTAATCTTTTATATTATTTTTTAGAGATCCAAAATTTTCCAAAAAAAAAAAAAAGATAAATAGAAAGAGGGGCACCCTGCTCACATACACATACACATATATATACAAAGGAATTGCAGAAATTAGAACTTTTGTTTTGGATTCAGCTTTAATTCTCATTTATTTGAAATCATTTGACCTTGACCTCCTTCCTAACCAATAAATATCTTTGAAATTTATGTTTTAAAATTAATTTTTAATGTTCATTTATTCATTTTAGAGAAAGAGAGAGTGTAAGTGGGAGAGGAGCAGAGAGAGAGAGAGACACAGAATCTGAAGCAGGCTCCAGGCTCTCAGCTGTCAGCACAGAGCCGGACACAGGGCTTAAATTCCTAAGCCGAGTTGTGATAGCATGACCTGAGCTGAAGTCAGACACTTAACCAACTGAGACACCCAGGCACCCCTGAAATTTACATGTTTTAAACAACTACATTTCTGTTTACTGGGAATAGACTGGTAGTTGGTAGGGAATACTTCAATCTGGGAGGTTAATAATGATTTTATGCTGAAAATTTTCTATGGATTGTAGTTCATGAGAAAAAAATAAAAGAAGATACAGTCTTAGGAAACAGTACCACACACTAGGTAACAGTACTGGGCTAGATGCCAGTTTAGTAGGCAATAGATAGATTGAAAAATTAATTGAACTAATTATTTAAATAATCTTTAATAAACCTACACTGTGAAGTAAAGAGACACACTTCCATCTCTACTTTCAACATAGTCTTAAAATACTAATTAGGAAAGTTCATTCTCCTCTTTGTGAAAAAGGTGAAAGGTGATTCTACTGTCTTTATTAAAAGCAAATATGCCCTCCCCACAGTCATATTTAGTCTCCTGTTATTCCTGGCTAAAAGCGTTAATGCTACTAATGTTCATATTTTTTTTATTTGAGAGTTCCAACATCATTTCTTAAATATGCCTTTCTGTCATATATCTGTGAAAATTTCAACCATTGTCTTAATTATTGTTGTGGCATAATAAGATATAATGTCTAATCAATTTTCACTATTACTCCTACCTAAACAATCCTCCCTTCATATACAAAAAGGAGGAAATAATAGACTCAATTTGCATAATGCTTTAATGTAGTCATGCTGAGCAACATAATTCGCAGATAATCAACTTTGTTAAAGATAATGGTGTACCAATTTATAATACAGTGCTGTGTTACATTGTTTGAGGGATGAGGAGAAAGGGAAGAAAAGCAGATGTTTCCAGGGAATTTAGAATGGTTTAAGCTACAAAACAAAGAAAATAATAATTGTTAAAACCGTGTTTAAAAATAATTTAAGTGGAAATATTCCTTCAGACTAAGTGTAACACAATTCCAGTAAAGTATCCTGGACATGTTTGTTTACCCTCTGTACCTTGCTCCTTTTCAGTGGTCTCTGAGGTATCTTTGCGAGCCTCTTGGATGTTAGGAAAGAAGTTTGATAACCTCTGAATTACTTACAAAAATGATGTCATTGGGGATAGACCAGAAGTAGCTACAGCCTCAGCTTAGGAAATTTTTTTTTCTAAGCAGACCATTGGAGAGGAATAAAGTATGTGAATGAGGTGTAAAAAAGTGGAAACATCCTAGTATCTTTAAAAGATGATTATTACATGAACTGGGACAAGTATGTTAGACGTCTGAACAGTTTTCAATAGATTCAATTAAGAATATAACATCTACCTCAGAGGGATGCCAGGAGAGAAACTGAGTAACGTATATTAAAAATACTTTGTTTAAAAAAAATCCCAGGGCAGTTGGTTAAGCATCTGACTTTTGCTCAGGTCATATCATGGTTCATGAGTTCGAGCCCAGAGTTAGGCTCTGTGCTGACAGCTCAGAGCTTGGAACCTGCTTCAGATTCTGTGTCTCTGTCTCTCTCTGCCCCTCCCCTGCTTGTGCTCTGTCTGTCTGTCTCTCTTAAAAGTAAATAAACATTTTAAAAATATCAAAACTGTAAGGTAATACTTTACTAAGTACTGGGAAACTATTTGCTTAACATGCTATCTCTGATCCCATGGGCTCTAATATTGTCTACTAGAGCACTGATGGAATATCTGTTTTCTATGAAGGACCAGGGAGTCAATATTTTAGGTTTTGATGGCCATGTCATCTCTGTTAGCCACAGGTACTCAACTCATGTTACAGCACAAAAACAGCCATGCATAATATATAAACAAGTAGTGTGACTATGTTGCAAAAAAACGTTATTTGCAAAAACAAGCTGTTGGTGAATTTGCCCAGTGAACCATGGTTTACAAGCCTCTGTACTAGACCCTTTCAACTCAAAGTGTGGTCTACAGACCAGCAGTGGCAGCAGTCGGTGGGAGCAGGACGTGCTAAATAGATTGTGAGGCCCAGATCAAAACTGCAATGCAGGCCTTTTGTTCATAAATGACTAAATGCTAGTATGCTGACAGCAGAGTATTAAATCAAGTGACTGTGTGCGACTGCATAGGGAGACACCTGTGAATCCAGCCTGAAAGTTTGTTAAAAATGTAGAACTTCAGGCCCTACCCTTGATTTATTGAATCACAATCTGCTTATCAATAAAATTGTTAGATGATTCTTATGTACATATGTTTTAAGAAAGCACTGATAGACTAAAATGATTGTAAGACTGTATTTTCTGCTAGAAACCTTCTAAGAAAGTGTAAATAATTACTTTCTTCTATGAGGAACCCACCTTGAAACTGGTAGAAAACTGTTTACAAACTAATTGAAAATTAACATAGTGAACAAACATTTTCCTGTATTCTCTAATCTCCCAATGAAATGCTTTTCAATTTTTTTTAAAGTTTACTTATTTATTTTGAGAGAGAGAGAGAGAGAGGTGGGTGGGGGGGGAGGCAGAGAGATAGGGGAGAGAGAATCCCAAGCAGGTTCCACACTGTCAGCACAGAGTCCCACATGGGGCCAAACTTGATCTCACGAGATCATGATCTGAGTCAAGATCAAGTGTCGGACACTTAAATGACTGAGCCACCCAGGTGCCCCTAAATGATTTGCAATTTATCCTCAGTTTCTTCTGCCACTCTCACTGCATCTAACTGGTTGCTGAATGTTGATCATTCCCTCTCAGAATTCTCTCATTCTGCAGCACCTCTCAGGAAAGTGTAGTGGTTAAGAATGTTGGTTCTGGAGCTGAACTGCCTGGGTTTGTATGCTGGCTGCACCTCTTACCAGCTGTTTGGTCTTGGACAGGTTACTTATCTGTTTCACTTCCCTCTTTTGTTAAGTAGAGAGGATAGTAACTCATAGGATTATTATGAGGATAAAATGAGTTTTTATATGTAAACAGTTAGTGTCTGACACATGGTACACATTTATAGGTATTAGATAATATTATTATCTGTCAAAATTATCATCACCTTTAATTCTCTTGGCCTTCATAATCAGTTTCCTGAGCTCCTGTAATACTAACTGTTCTCAGTGTCACATAGTAATTAGGGTTAACTGCACAAAATTTAGGGAGCAAAATTAGCTATGATGTTGTGGTATAAGAATGACAAAAAGGAATTTTTTGGTGTGTGATCATAATAGAGTGGAAGCCAAGTAATTGTTCCAAGGATAAAATCAACATATAAGGATCTAGTCCAAGAAATCAAGTGCAATAAACTCAGTTGAGTTCAAGCAGGCTTTGAGATTCAAGGTAAGGAAGTCCTAGACCAGGAATAAAAAATTATAGCTTTTGGCCAAATCTAGCTCATTTCTTGTTTTTATAAATAAAGTTTTATTTGGACACAGTCAGGCTCATTTTTTTTTCTTATTGGCAATGGCTGCTTTTACACTACAGTGGTAGAGTTTACTAGTTGTGACAGAGACCATATTAGCCCACAAAATCTAAAATGTTTAGTATCTGGCCCTTTACAGAAACAAACAAATGTACTGGCTCCTGAGTATTACAGAATGCAAGAAAGAATTGGTGAGATTTTCATACACAACTTCATGAAAGAATCTTCCAAAATAAGACTCAGAAGCATAAAGTTTGAAAGAAATCCAAGTCATCTGGCTAAGAATCAGGTCCTGGAGTGTGAGAGGGTACTGAGCTGGAATATTCAGGAAGTTTACTGATTATTGCTGAATCATTTTGAGACTCAACCATCTTTAAAGAAAGAGCTAAAACTACTTCTAAAACACAATTTCTATTGAGCTTAGTACTGTGATCAGTCTGAGTGAATTCTCTTAATTCTGGGGACACATGTGGAAGTTAGCAGAAGGCATTGTGATAAATTCAATGAGTAGGTACCATAGTTATCATCCTAAATCTAATCATGTAAACTTGTTTGGCCCCATCTTACTAAAAACTATCTGACATAGCATATAAACTCAGAATTCCAGAGACGCCATTGCATATTTGGTTTTGAATATGAAAAATATCCAGTATTGTATCCAGACTTTCCAGATGTTTTTCTATAACCTAAAATATCCTTCTTTTGCCCTCCACTGTAAAGCAGGTTGCAATTCATCCTGTAAATAGCCAACTCAAATACCATCTGTTCTGGAAATCCTTTCACTAGTCTTGCAGGCATAATTAGTTATCCTTTCACTGTAAGTGGAGAAGATCATGTAATAACCCAGGGAGTCAGTGGACACATAAAGCAGAAATCCAACATAGCAGCAGGGTTTCCTCAAGGAGTGATGTCTTCCACACGTAGCAAGCCAAAGCGACAGCCTCCTCCCAGCACTGGTAGGAACAGAAAACAGAAACTCACTACTCTTGGGCTTCATCCCAAAAGTAACACTCTAATAGGATAAGCTCATATAGTAGTTGTTCCTCCCTGAGTGGAAATGTTCAACAAGCGAGTACTTTCCAAAATGTGTTCATTTTGAGTGTTCACAGATAAAACCACCTGGCAGTCTTTGCAGTGGTATTGTTAAGTTAGCAGATACTGCCCTCTCAGAATAATATGGAGAAATGCCACTCTGTGAAGTAGACACTTAGCAAGAAAGAGGAAAAGAATTTAATTTGAAGTAGTATTCCTATTACAATAAAACATATAGAAGAAGTTCAACCGTTTCTGTCCTCCATGATCACCAACGAGGACATGTCATTCTTGTGAATGGGACTTCTGACTCAGATCGAGAATAAACTACTGGGCAATGGCCCTGGGTGATGTAATCACTGGAAAATGCAGAACTCTTATATCACAATTTTCCTTGTTTCTGTTTTGTTTCATCTCTTTGGTTGGCTTTGCCTTCTTTCCTCTTTGATCTTACTCAGTTCTGTAGTAAAGGAAATTTCTTTCTCTTTCTCTCTCTCTTTCTTTCTCTCTCTCTCTCTTTCTTTCTTTCTTTTATCTTCCTTCCTTCCTTCCTTCCTTCCTTCCTTCCTTCCTTCCTTCCTTCCTTCCTTCCTTCCCTCTTGCCTGCCTGCCTGCTTTCAATTGGGAAGAGGTTTATATTTGTTTGGAAGAATCACTTCCCATTCCTCTATGCCCTTTCTCCATATGTTAAAGTCAAAATGAATCCAAGATGGAGACCCAGGAAATAATGAGCTTAGAAGAGAGAACATAAGAATTTTTTCTAGTAAGTATAGGAAGACTTCTCATAAATAACATGAATAACAGAAAAATTTTCCTGGAGATGATAGATCTGAGTTAAAATTAATTGGATTCATGTTCCTATTGTGTCTCTTCTAGTCATTAACTTATGAACCTGAAACAATAGTGGATGTCTGTTGGAGATTTAAAGTTCATATATATTAATTGGACTTAGATCTCCTATGGCTAACAGGCTTTTTGCATAATATAATATGACACAAGAAACATCCTATGAAACTATATAACCACACCTGTGAATTTGTAGTAAAATTTGTTAATAAAAATTTATAAAATAACTTAACTATTTGGAAGTGTTTAAACATTATTTTACATAAATGGACTGAGGACATAAAAATAAAATTACACATGATATGAAAAGAAGAGGTTAAGTCGTTAAGCATCTGACTTCGGCTCATGTTATGATCTCACAGTTCCTAAGTTTGAGCGCTGCATTGGACTCTGTGCTGACAGTTCAAAGCCTAGAGTCTGCTTTGGATTCTGTGTCTCCCTCTCTCTCTGCCCCTGCCCCATTCACTCTGTCTCTCTGTCTCTCAAAAATAAATAAATGTTAAAAAGATTAAAATAAAAAAGAAATGCTTTCACAAAAGCAATTGTATGCCAATGAGTTTAGAATGATATCTTACGGGCGCCTGGGTGGCTCAGTCGGTTAAGCATCTGACTTTGGCTCATGTCATGATCTTATGGTTCATGTGTTCAAGTCCCAACTCTGGCTCTGTGCTGACAGCTAGCTCAGAGCCTGGAGCCTGTTTCAGATTCTGTGTCTCCCTCTCTCTGACCCTCCCCTCCTCATGCTGTCTCTCACTCTCTCAGAAATAAATAAAGCATTAAAAAATAAAATGATATCTTAAAAATTCCTCAATAACAGGTAATTCCTCCTCTAGGAAAATATTCTAAAGAAAGAAAACATGTTTAAGAAAGGCAGACAATTATTCACAAGACATCCATTGAGGTTTTATTTATTATAGATAATTTGGAAATCAGAATATATTACATATATTATTACATACATATATTACAAATAAGTCAAACAAGGGCTTCAGTAAGCCTTAACTTCTTCTCTTATATATGATATACAATCCATCAGGAAGTCATATTGGCCCTACCTTCAGAATATATCCTCAATAATCAAACCATCTATATCTTACCACTTAAACCACTATCATTCTTCTCTGAGCCACCATATTCTCTTGACTGAATTCTGGAATAGCCTCACACTGTTTTTTCCTGAATTTTTGATCCTCCACGTCAAAAGGTACTCTCCATAAAGCAACTAGAGAAACCCTGTTAAAATATGTATCTAATCATATCATTTTTATGATCAAAATAATTCAGTTACTTCCCTATAAACTCAAAGTAAAATTCAAGAACCACTTGATTTATAAGACCTGGGTCCATACTGCTTTATTTAATCCCTACCAGATCTCCTTACCCATTAGATTCCTCCAAACTTCATGACTCCTTTGTACTTGTTGAGCATGCCAAGCAACTGCCTCGAGACTTTACTTTGCACTTGCTGTCCCATCTGTCTGGAACTCTTTTCCATCAAATAGCCAGATGATTTTATTTCTCACTTCATTCTACCCCCTTTCAAACATTATCACTTCAACAAAAATAATTATGGTTGTACCCATATGACTGCATTTTATTTAGTCATACAAGAGACATTTAGAGCATAGAGCACTTGCTTTCCCTGGTGTGATTCTTTCCTGAAATTTATCTCCGTCTGCCTTCTTCCCTCCTACTTGTGTGTTACCATCCCATGGAAGATTTGATGGACATGGACATGAGCCCTTTTAGGTGCCAGATCTATCTTTTCAGCTTCAACTAAAATTTGACAAAGATTACCATCTTAAGGTGGATAATGATGAAAACGAATGCAAGTTATCTTTAAGAATAATTTAGGAGTTGGTGCAAAGGATGGATTGCACATTGATGAAGCAAAGGCAATGGAAATTTTGAAAATGTCTGTACAGCCAAAGTTTCCCTTAGGGACCTTGAAATAATACCATTGTGGTCTTACAATTGACTTGTTGTTCAGGGCCTGTGTGTAGTGGTGGACAATATTTAGTAGCTTTTGGGGAAGATTCAGAGTTAGACAATACAGAGGAAGAGGATGGAAAACTCCTTAGTATATCTGGAAAGCGTTTTAATCTTGGAAGTGGTAGCACATTTTCACAGGAAAGACAAAATTTATTGCTGATGAAAATGATGATGAAGAAGATGGTGATGAGGTATGTGATAATGATAAGGAAGCTGAAGAAAGACCTTCAGTAAAAAGAAAAAAATCTATACAAAATATTCCAGCCAAAAATAAAAACCAGAATGAAAAAGACTCAAAACCATTAACACCAAAATCAAAAGGTCACATGTCCTACAAAAAACAAAAACAAAAAAACAGTAAAAAGCTTCCAAAATACCCATAGGAACTAGTTCTGTAGAGGACATTAAAGTAAAAATGTTAAGTATAGAAAAAGGTGGTTCGCCTCCCAAAATGGAAGCCAAGTTTATCAATTATGTAAAGAATTGTTTCTGAATGACTGACCTGGGGGTTATTCAATATCTCTGGCAGTGGAAGAAGTCTCTTTAAGAAAATAGTTTATTAACCATTCGACTTTGGCTCAGGTCATGATCTTACAGTCAGTGAGTTCAAGCCCCGCATTGAGCTTTGTGCTAACAACTCAGAGCCTGGAGCCTGCTTTGGATTCTGTGTCTCCCTCTCTCTCTGTCTCTCTCATGCTCACATTTTGTCTCTCAATCAAAAATAAATTTTTAAAAAAATTAAGAAAGTAGTTTAAAGAGTTGGTTAAAATTTTTCATTTTTTCATTTCTGTAATAGCTGATATCTGGCTATCCTTTTTATAATACAGTGTGAGAATTTTCCCTACCATGTCTGATAAATGTTTTTGATGTTCCCTTGCTAAGAATGTGTTGTCCAAAATGCCTGTGTGGTTTTAAGAGATGGAACTCTACCCTTTGTTTGTTTTTAAGTATGTATGGGATGTCCTACAATAGGACATAGTAGTCGTGATAGTCAGGCAAACGGAAATGGTGGGAGACAAAAATATACATGTGAAATAAGCTCAATGTTTTAATGGTAACAAAAAAAGAGCATGGAGTGCTTAATATTTGAATTTAAGTATAAAATCCAATCTACAAATTTACACACAGAATGCTGTGTCAACAGTCTGCAAATTATACATGCATAGAAAAAGTAGAAAGAAATAAACTGAAAATCCCTATTAAAACTTCCTTAGAGTGGTAAAACTTAACAGTATTCGTTGTCTTATCATTTATATTTTCTTTCATTTATTCAGTGTATTTTTTAAATTAAAAAAGATATACTTTAAGAATTGAGCACCTGCTGTGTGCATCTCACTGTCTGGGGCTAGTAGATATGAAATTAAATAGGTATTCTAATTTTAACTGGGAAGAAACATGAATAAACCACTAATTATAATTTCAGCCAAATATGACAAAGTCATATGAGCAATATGTACGCTCCTTAATTTCTTCAAGATTTATTTTCCTCACTTGTAAAATAGAAAGAATGATACACCTTCTTCATAATTCTGTGGTAATATTACATGAGCTAATAAAAGTAAAAGACTGAATACAACTCACTAACAGTAAACTCAATTAGTTATTTTTATTATTATTCTTATCAGTATAACAGAGGAAGGAGTGATTTTTTTTTTTTTAAACAATATCAGGGAAGACATAATGAAGTACTAGGCATTGGATTGAGCTTAAAAAGTATAGTATTTGACAGCTTAGCAAATAGAATGGGCTACAATATGCTATGGTAACAAGAGCTCCCTCAAATCTCAGTGGCTCAGGATAACAAAACCTAGTGTCTTATACAGCAATGGGGACAGACTCTCTCTGGTCATCAGATCCCTCAGAGGGACCTGAATGAACAAGATGAAATCATGATCTATGCTTAACCTGTGCAGCAGGAAGAGTGGTGTGCATTCTATCACTCACAGTCTCTGGAATTTTCTGGGCAGAAGAGACACACTTCACTTTCACTCACATTTCAACAGCCAAACAAAGGTACATGGCTAAATCTAACTTCAAACCGATGGCAAGAAATCCTATCTGTTCATGAAAGTTAAAAAACTGGAAATACTGGGTGAAAGCACTAAGATTACCAAAGATACACAGACAATAAGAGTCAGTGGATCTGTTTCATCATTAGGATAATTTGGATAATGATACATTGTTATCCTTGACTTTATCCTCTATCTCTGGATAGCAACAAGATGACAGTATATCATCTCCAGCAATATGGCAGAATGGATACCCCCAAATCATCCTATTCCAAAAATGCCAGAAAAAGTTGAATAATTTTTAAAAGAATAAAGTGCATATCTGAGTTGGTAATAAAGTCAGAGTAATCCTTAGAGGCAGAGAGCAAATAGAAAGCATAAATCCACAGTAATAAGTGAAATAAAGTCCATGGTTTCCCTGGGAAAAGTTGTATATTTCTTAATATAGAGCTTTGATTTTAATAACCTATGTGTGCCCAGAGCCCACACAAAGTGAAAGATCAAATCAGAGATCACACATAAACCTGAGATTCAAGTGTAACAATCTCAATAAAGAGTGAACCTGGAAAAATAAATAAAGCAGAAAAGCAATCATTTGCAAAGATAGAACATTTGAAAGCTTGTCTATTTTAGCCTTGGATTTCAGAATTCTTAACTACAAGTTGGTGTTCATGTGGTTTTGTGGTTGAAGCTCACCCTACCTATGTGGTCTGACAACTCAAGGGAAAGAATAAAGTTTAAAGCATTTCATGAAATGATCATGTGTTATGACTGTTCCAGGTATTAAGCAGAAATAAATGCAAATATTCTCTGAAGGAATAAAACTTCAGTCCAGGTCACAAGGATTTCCAACAAATATAGTTGTTTTCAACATGAATGCTCAACAGAAATAATAATAGAGCAAATGATAGGGCATAAAATTATTATATACAGTTGAAAAAATTCAAATATAAACTTTAGAGATAATATAATCATTAAAATGTAAATATGTAACATGATTTTAAAATTGTAGTAAAATGAGCTTCACATAAAGCTTACCATTTCAAGCAACTTAAAGTGTACTTAACCAGTGACATCAAGTGCATTTACAATGTTGTGCAAACATCACCACTAACTAGTTCCAGATATTGTATTTGTTCATCATTCCATAAAGAAACCCTGTACCCATTAAGCCAGGAAGTGTTGCTTCCTCTTTTATTTTTTATAAGAATTTGAGAATGACTGGTGTTAATTTTTCTTTAGAAATTTAGTAGAATTGACTAATGAGTCATCTGGTGATGGATTTTCCTTTGTTAAAAGTTGTTTGATCACTGATTCAGTGTCTTCTCATAGTTCTATTCAGACATTTTATATCTTCTTGAGTCAACTTTGTGAGTTTGCTCATTTCAAAAAATTTGTTTATTTTACTCACATTATAGTATTCTTTCACAATTCCTGATTTTTTTTGTAAGAATTGTAATACTGTCTCAACTTTCATTTCTGATTAAGTTTAGTCTTCTCTCTTTTTTCATTATCAATCTGGAAAAAATTGTCAATTTTGGTAATATTTTTAAAGAACAAATTTTTGTTTTCATTTATTTTCTTTGCTGTTTTTCTAATCTCTATTTTTCATCACACTAATCTTTATTTCCTTCCTTTATCTAGCTTTGCATTTAGCTTGCATTCCTTCTTCATTTGCCTCAAATTATTTTCTAATTTCTCTTGATATTAATTTTTGACTTATTGATTGTTGAAGACTGTGTTATTTAATTTCCACATATTTGTGGATTTTCTGATTTTCTTCTGCTATTGGTTTCTAGTTTCATCCCATTGTCACAGAAAGCATCTTTTGTATGATTTCAGCCTTCTTAACTTTATTGAGATTTATTTTGTGGCCTAAAATGTGGCCTATCCTGGAAAATGTTTGCTGTGCACTTGGGAAAAATATGTATTCAGCTGTTGTTGGGTGGAAAATCTGTATATGTCTCTTAGGTCCAATTGGTATATAATCTTGCTCAAGTCTTCAGTTTCCTTATTGATTTTCTTTCTGCTTTTTCTACCTATTATTGAAAATAAGGAATTGAAATCTCTTACTATTATTGTTCTGTTGTAAATATTTGATTCATACATTTGGGACTCTCATCAGAGAGCTATAGATATAATAGCTCTTATTATATATATAATATATCTTATTAAATCTTTCTAGTGAATTGATGTTACTATCAGTATATGTTTTTCTTTGATTTTTGTGATGATTTTTGTGTTGAAATCATTTTTCCCCCTGATATAGTATAGCTACCCTTGCTTTCTTTCAGTTGCTATTTACAAACAGTATCTTTTGCCTTTCTTTCACTTTCAACCTAGGTATGTCCTCGGATCTAAAATGAGTCTGTTATAAATAGCACATAGTTGAATCATTTTTTAAAAAATTTATTCTGCAGGGGCACCTGGGTGGCTTAGTTGGTTAAGGATCCAACTCTGGCTCAAGTCACGATTTCACAATGTGTGGGTTTGAGCCCCACATGGGGCTCTGTGCTGACAGCTCGGAGACTGCAGCTCGCTTGCTTCAAAGTCTGTGTCTTCCTCTCTCTCTCTCTGCCTCTCTCTAGCTCATGCTCTGTCTGTCTGTATCTCTTTCAAAAATAAATAAATATTAAAAATTAAAAAAAGACATTCTGCTAATATCTGCCCTTTAATTAAAGAGATTAATTTACCCTCAAAATAATTACTGATACATACTCACTTCTGTCATTCTACAGTGTTTTCTCTATCTCTTATCTCTTTTGTCCATCAGTTCTCCCATTATAGCTTTATTATTTATTTAACTGATCGTTTTTTTTGTAATATACCATTCTGATTTCCTTCTCATTTTCTTTTACAGATGTCTTTTGGCATTTTATTAGTCATTATCTTAGGGATTCATAACAATATTTTGAATTAATACCAAATAAATTTGAATAGTATGCAAAACTCTTCCCCTATACAGGCTTTTCCTTGCCCTTTTATTTATTTAGCTATTAATATAGATATATAATTATAGTTTTATGTATATGTTTTTTAAGATACATAGGGGAAGAAAAGGATACAAACCAAAATACAAAGATACTGACTTTCATATTTATCTATGTAGTCACTTTTACTAGAATTTTATTTAATCAGATATCTTCAGTTACTGTCTGACATCCTTTTATTTCAGCAGGGAGGGCTCCCTTTAACATTTGTTGTAGGGAAGATTTACTAGTGACAAATTTCTTAGCTTTTGTTTACCTGGGAATATCTTGATTTCTCCTCATTCTTGTGGATGGTTTCCTGAATGTAGAATTCTCAATTTACAGCTTTTGTTTCTTTCAGCATTTTAAATATGTCATTCCATTTCTTTCTGGTCTCCATGGTTTCCAGAAACAAATCAGCTTTTAGATGTACAATATATTGATTTGATACTTTTATATATTGTGATATGATTGTCTTTGTATCATTAGCTAGTATCTCTGTCATATCATGTAATTATTATTCTGTGTGTGTGTGTCGGGAATAATTAAGATATAGTCTCTTAGCAAGTTTGAGATATATAATACAGTATTGTTGTCTACAGTTACTGTATGTTGCATTAGATCTCCAGGACTTATTTATCACTAGTTGCAAGTTTGTACCCTTAAACAATATCTGTTCTATTCCCCTGCCCCAGCCTATTGGTAATCCCCATTTTACTCTTTGTTTTTATGTTTGCCTTTGTTAGATTCGATATATAAGTGATACCATAAAGTATTTGTCTTTATTTGCCTGACTTATCTCACTTAGCATAATGTCCTAAGAGTTCATGTTGTTGCAAATGACAGGATATTCTTTCTTCCTATGGCTAAATAATATTCCATCATATATATATATATGATATATATAATATAATATAAATAGCTATTCCATATCTAGGCCATTATGAATAATGCTGCAATAAACATGGGAGTACATTTATTTAATATCCTGATTTCATTTCCTTTGGGTGTATATCTAGAAGTGAAATTGCTAGATTATGTATTAATTCTATATTTTTATTTTTTGAGAAACTTCCATACTGTTTTTAATAATAGCTGAGTTAATCTGTATTTTCAGTAATAGTAGACAAGGGTTCCCTCTTTCTACATCCTTGCCCAAACTTATTAGCTCTTATATTCTTGATTACAGCTATTCTAGCAAGTGTGAAGTAATATATCATTATGGTTTTGATTTGCATTTCCCTGATGATTAATGATTTTGAATATTCTTTCAGGTACCTGTTGGCTATTTGGATGATGTGATCTTACATGTAGAAAAATCTAAATATGCCACAAAAAAGCCATTAGAAGTAACATACAGTTTCAGCAAAGTTGCAGGTTACAAAAAAACACACAAAAATCAACTGCATTTCTATACACTAACAATGAACAATCCAGAAAACAATAAGACAACAATTCCATTATAATACTATTTAAAAGAATAACACACTTAGGGATAAAATTAACCAAACAGGTGACTTATACACTGAAAACAACAGAACCTTGCTAAAAGAAATTAAAGAAGGACACAAATAAATGGAAAGATAACTCATGGATTATCTTTCCATTTATTTGTGGATTAATGGATTGGAAGACTTTATATATATTTTAAATCTTTTTAATGTTTATTTATTTTTGAGAGGTAAAGAATGAGCAGTAGAGGGGCAGAGAGAAAGAGACACAGAACCCGAAGCAGGTTCTAGGCTCTGAGCTGTCAGTACAGAGCCCAACACAGGGCTCGAACTCACTCTCAAGCTATGATATCATGACCTGAGCTCAAGTCAGACACTTAACCGACTGAACGACCCAGGAGCCCCTGGAATACTTTATATTTTTAAGATGTCAATATTACTCAAAGCAATCTACAGATTCAACGCAATCCTTATAAAAATCTTGATGGCATTTTTTTCCAGAAATGGAAAGATCCACCCTAAAATTCACATAAAATCTCAAGGGACTCCAAACAGCTAAAACAATCTTGAAAAAGAACAAAGTGAGAGAACTTACACTTTCTGATTTTGTAACATTTCACAAAGCTATGGGAAGTGTGGAACTGGCATAAAGACAGACATGTAGATCAATGGAATAGAATAACCTAGAACTAAAACTTCCATATAGTCAAATAATTTTCAAGAAGAGTGTCAAGGTTATTCAATGGAGAAAAGAATACCCCTTCAATAAGCAATTCTGGGAAAATTGGAATGAAAAAACAGAGGAATGAAGTCAGACATGGATACCCAATACAAAAATTAACTTAAAATGAATTAAAGACCTAAATGTTGGACCTAAAACTATAAAACTCCTAGAAGAAAACACAAAGGAAATCTTTATGACATTTGATTTGGCAATGAGATCTTTTTGGTAACAAAAGCACTGGTAACAAAAGCAAAAATAGATAATGAAACATCAAACTTTCCAACTTCTGTGCATCATAGGACAAAATCAACAGACTGAAAGGCAACCTTTGGAATGGGAGGAAATATTTGGAAGTCACATAAGGGATAAAAGGTTAAAGTCCAGAATATGTAAAGAGCTTATTTTTTAAAAAATGTTTATTTGATTTTGAGAGAGAGGGTGAGAGCATGGGAGGGACAGAGAGAGACAGGGAGAGTGAAGATCTGAAGGAGGCTCCATGCTGTTAGCACATAGTCCCTATGTTGGACTTGAACTTGCTGGGCTTGCACTCACGAACCATGAGATCATGACCCCGAGCCCAAGTGGGAGGCTTAACCAACTGAGCCACCCAGACAACACTGTAAAGAATGTCTACAACTTAACAACAAATCAAATAACACAATTTAAAAATGGGCAAAGGACTTGAACAAAGATGTCTCCAAATATAACATACAAACAGCTCACAAGCATATAAAAAGATGCTCTTATAACTAACACAAATTTGTAACTAAATACAAATCAAAACCACAATGAAATATCACCTCACACTCATTAGGATGATTATCATCAAAACAAAATAAAACGAAACAGAAAATAACAAGTGTCAGTAAAGAGGGGAGAAATTTCAACTCCTGTACATTGCTGGTGAGAATGTAAAAGGGTACAACTCTAATGGAAAACAATATGATATTTCCTCAAAGAGTTAAAAATAGCATTATCATATGATCAAGCAATTCCATTTCTGGGTATATCTCCAAAAGCATTGAAAGCAGTATCTCAAAGAGATATTTGCACAGTCATGTTCATAGCAGTATTATTCACAATATGCAAAAGGTAGAAGCAACCAAATATCATCAAGAGATGTATCAACAAAATGTGGTACATAAGAACAATGGAAAATTCCTAGCTTTAAACAGGAAGGAAATTCTGACATATGCTACTCTTGGATGAACGTTGAGGACATTTTGTTAAGTGAAATAAGCTATTCCAAAAAAGACAAACACCATACTATTTCATTTATATGAGGTACTAAGATAGTTTCATAGAAACAGAACACAAATGGGGGTTACTAGAGGCTGGGAGGAAAGAGGATGGAGAAATGTTGTTTAATGGGCATTGAGTGTCAATTCTGTAAGATGAATACAATTCTGGAGATGGGTTTTACAACAATCTTTACCTCTTAAAAATGGTAAAGATGATTTAAAAAATTAGCTAGAAATGAATGCTTAGGTTTTTCTGTTTTGGTTTGTTGTTGTTGTTGTTGTTTTCCTGAGCATAAATCCTGACTTGGACATTAACATAAGCCTGTATTTCCCAGGATACAAGGTAGCTTTTTAAAGCTCCTATCCCATAAATTATCACATTCTCCAACTTTTCTTCTTAGACTTTCAGTATGTGCATTGTTTGACTCATCTGTTATCTTTTGCCCTAGGCAGCAATGGCTTATTCAGTTGCCTTTCAATGTTTTCCTGAAATGCCCTCAGAATAGCTGATTCTCCAAGCTGATAGAGTTCAGAGTTACTACCTTAGATTAGTTGTTCAGGGAGTCCCAGACAAGTCAAAAAAGACAGCCACAATTCCTTAAGAACAAAATCTGCCGTGCCATTCTGGAACCAGAAACCCACATGAGATTACCAATGAACTGGGTAGAGTTGGTGAGACAAAGGTAAATTAAAATACCCCATATCTCTCTTATTGGGTCTCAGTCACCTTTTTATTGTTTAACAGCTCACTTGGTTGGTTGCTGTTAACCTTTAAATTTTGATAAAACTGATGCTGACCATTTTTGCCACTTTCCTTATTTCTGTGAAAGATTAGACCCTTAGAGTTACCTACTCTGCCATTTCTCAGAAATCTATGGGTAATTTTAAAAGAGGTTTGAAAATAACTGAAGGAAAAACATAGTGAAATGGAAAGCAGATATGAAGAAATTTCAGTACAGGAGAACAAGGAAATGGAAAACACAAAAGAAAGGTAAGAGTCATGAGGGATGGAATGAAAACATCTATCAAGTTGAGTTCCAGAAAGAAATAGAGTTTCAAAAAATAATAGTTATAGATGCAGTGGCTGGTATTTTCCCCAGAATTTATGAGAGATATAAATCTTCAGAATCAAGAAGCCCAATTAATCATAAATAAATTCACATCTTCAAATCTGAAAAATGGAGGGAAACTTACTAACATAAAATACAATTAAGAATGTATTTTAAAATTATTTTTTAGTTTCAGGACATTAAATATACATATATTGGAGATCTCTTGATTGCCTTTAATGTCTATTTTTCATATCTGTTTCTTTTATTTCTTCATTTCTGTTGATTTCTCTGTATTTTTATTTCTATTCTCTTTTTCTCTTATTGTGTTTTTGATCAAATATAATCTCCTTTGTACATCTCATAATTAAGTTTATTTATTAAATGATTTTTACAATTTTCCCCCAATTTACTTTCTGACTTTTCATTTCATATCTTCTTGTTTTACAATATTTTCTGAGTTTTTGAGTTTCTTTTTCTTGATGCTTGTATCTAGTATTTATTGCAACAATAATACAATACAACAAATGATTCCAAAACATAGTGCTTTAAAACAGATCTGAGTCAGCAGGTCAGTTCTGTTATTTGGACCAGATTAAGATCATCTTAACTGAGCTCACTTTTGTGTCTTTGTCGAGTTGGCAGGTAGATTGGAGGATAACAGGTCTGTAATAACTCAGCTGAGATGAATTTTTTAATTTTTTAAATTTATTTTGAGAAATAGAGAGAGAAAGAGAGTGTGCTCCCACAAGCAGGGGAGAGGCAGAGAAAAGGAGAGATGGAATCCCAAGTGGGTTCCACACCATCATCACAGAGGCCAACGTGGGGCTTGAACTCAAGAACCATGAGATCATGACCTGAGTCTAGATCAAGAGTCAGAAGCTCAACAGTCTGCTCAACTTAGGCACCCTAGCTGAGATGTTTAATATTTGCCCCATGCAGCCTCTTGTTCAGTAGGCTATCGCAGGCTGTCCTCAGAACACAGATGAAAGAATAACAGAACAATCAAAAATGCATATAAGAGTTTTTTCAAGTCTCTGTAGGTGTCATTTTAACATCTCATTGGTTAAAGCAAATCACAAAAACAAGATATAAGGCTAAGATCCAGAATAGGCTAGGACTACAAAGTTGTAGGGCAAAGGACATGGAAAAAGAGAGGCTAATATGTAGGGCCATCGAGGCAATAAATATATTACACCAAATAACATTGCTTTGTATTATTTCTTCTGCTTTGAGTTAGTATATTTCTGGAGTTATTCTTCTGCCATATATTTTATTTCTCATTTTCCATTTTTAAGTTTTTAAGTTTTTCCTTTATATTATTGTGTTTAAGGCTCTGTGGTGTTATTTCTCTTGTTCATATTTGAATATTCTAGAATTATCCTAACCAGCTACTAACATAACAACCTATGGGTTGACCATTTGGGTGGCTTTTTCAGTTTCTTATTTTTTTCTATTAATGATATGATTTTAAAAAAGCAGTTTTTGAAATATAAACCCCTCTGAAGTAGAATATAAAAAGTGGCTTCCATTTTCCTTAACAAATTTTGATAGAACAACTTTGAAAAATATTTTGCAATATTCAGTAAAACTGAAGGTGAACATACCCATGACAATATAATTCTTATTATATTCTTATGCATAGAGCCCACAGAAATCCATGCTTATTTGAACCAGGGTACATGATCAAGAATGTCCATAGCAGAGGTGTCCCTGGTGGTTGTGTTGGTTGAGCGTCCTGCCTCAGCTCTGGTCATGATCCCCAGGTTCATGGGTTCGAGCCCTGCATCAGGCTCTGTGCTGGAAGCTCAGAGCCTGGAGCCTGCTTCAGATTTTGTGACTCCCTTTCTCTGTGACTCCTGCCACCCACTTGTGCTCCGTCTCTCTCTCTCTCTCTCTCTCTAAAGAATAAATAAACATAAAAATAAAGAATGTCCATAGCAGCAATATTTATAAAGGTCAAAATAAGAAGATATCCCAAAAGTTTATTATAATATAATAGATAAGTGAATCATGATATGGTTTTTTTATGAGATACATTCAACAATGAATAAACACAAGGGAAAGTAACTACATGAGCAAACTGAAAGATATAATTTTGAACAGAAGAAGCAAGACAAGCTGAATACATCATGTATATTTTCAATTGTATGCAATTAAAAAATGGGAAGATGAGGGTATATTGTTTAGAGATGTATAATTTAAAAAGCAAAGGTGTGAATGCTATCAAAGTCAGGATATTAGTACTGGGAAAGTAAGGGAGTAATGACTGGGGATGTTGCCTGTATGGGGTGCTTATTATGTTATATGTTATCATCCTTGTTTGAGATTATATGAAAGTTAATTTTATAAGACTGTTATGTTTGAGATGCCTGTTATATATTAAAGTAGAAATATTGAAAATACATTTGGATATATGAGTCTGGAATTCGGAGAAGTCTAGCCTGGAATATAAATTTAAGGAGTCTTTGGTGTACAGACATAATAAAAGCCTAAATCTAGATGAGATATAGAACAATGTGTTTAGGAAGTGGTTTCTCTTGGGTTGAATTACATTCCCTCAAAACTTAGACGTTGAAGTCCTAACTTCTAGAAGCTGAGAATGTGTCTTTATTTGGAAATAGGGTAAGTGCAGATATAATTAATTAAGATGAGGTCATACTAAAGTAGAATGGGCAGGACAGGACAAAGGAAGAATGCCATATGAATATATAGGTAGAAATGAAGTAACATGTCTACAAGCCGAGGGACACCAGATTCCAGCAAACCACCAGAAGCCAAGACAGAGGCATGGGACAGATTGTCTTTCACAGCCCCCAGAAGGAACTAACACTGCAATACTTGATCTTGGACTTCTATGTTTCAGAATTGTTAGAAAATAAATGTTGGTTATTTAAGGCACTCATTTTGGTACTTTGTTGTAGCTACCCTCATCAACTCATACATGTTTCAAGGCTCATATCTGAAAAAATGAGAAAGAACCAAAATAGGAGGTCAATATGATAGGATAACAACCTTTAGAAGATGGGGACTTGGAAACCAAGTGATGAGTTGTGGAAGGAAAAACTGGTCAAATGTGTCAAAGTTGCATGGGAGGCAAAAATTAATTCCTAGATTTCACAAAGTAAAGGCATCAGTGGCACGAGAGAATAAGTTTTGATGGAAATGCTGAAGGCAAACACTGTTGAAGGATGTTGAAAATAATAAAGAGAGAGGACTTGAAGATACCTGGCATTGTCGTAGTTCTCATGAGCAGTTTATAGAGCAGAAGAGAAATGGAGCAGTAACTGCATATTTAATTGGGATTGGAAGTGTTTCAACATGGAAGAAAAATAAACATGTTTATATACTCATGTGAATGATCTAACAGGGAAGGATAAATTGATTTTTTTAAGAGAGTTCCAGGTCTGCAGTCATCCAACAGGCCAAAGGAGATAGCATTTGGTAAAGAAACCGGGGCGGGGGGGGGGGGGGCTTAGAAATATTAACAATTCATTAATAAATTCATTCCTCTTTTTAATTCATTCATAAATGGAAAGGGGCAGGGAAAGTAGTCATTCAAAATGTGGAAATGTGTATATATGGTGGGAGCTAGTGGAAATTCTCTTCAGATTAAAAAATAATAACTAAGTTATATAGGATCTAAACTTTCTAGGATGAATAAAAAGGTGACAAAATTTCAACAGAAAGGGAAAAATTTGAAAAGACAATGAAAATAGTAAATAGATATGAGAAATGTAAAATTAAAGTTCAGCAACATCAAGGTCCTTTACAAGATTAGCAGTCATAAATGTGTTGTGAGGACATTTAATGTATTTATTAGTGTTCTCATCAGCCATTTTCAGCTGGTTTATTCAGCTCGCCTTTCGTTGAGGGCCAGGTGGAGAGAACAAGAGACACAGTAGCGGCCATTGGCATCTTGCAGTGGCTGTGGTGAGATGGGAAACAGCTGGGAAGCCAATTTAGAATACATTTTCAGAAACCTCTTATTTGCCAACAGTGGCATTAGTTGAATTCCTTTAATAAGAGTCTTCCCAAAAAGAATGCTAAATAAATCTTCATTTTTCTTTTAATTATGGCGGATTTATGGTAAAGAAATCGCCACATAATAAGGCACATCTGTTTAAATAATGATTAAAATGTTAGAAAGACATTATAAATCCATATTATAGTAGTAACAAAAACAGTAACTATCAATCATCCTGCAAATTACTGTTAACATGTGGTTTGCACATATATTCTTTTATTTATGTTTTATACCTTCTCTGTGAGATATTATTATTTTCATGTTACTTATAAGGAAACTGAGTTTCAGAAAGATTATTTTGAGTGCTTTGTGACAATCACTGCATATCTCCTAATTGCTGCCTAACCATTAAAATTTTAAAGAGTTTACAGCAGTTGCTCAGAAATAGTGTTTCTTGCTTGATTACTTGCCTTAGTAACATTTCATTTAATCCCTAAAAAATGTGGAGTTAGCAAATTACATAGATCATAAAAAGAGGAATAAGTTATTTGGAGACATTTCCCGTAAGGGAATGAATGATCATGAATGATAAAAAAAAAATGTGAGGGCATGATACATTTGGAAGGATGCACCAATGAGGTCACAACTAAATATCATAATTGTTAGTCCAACCTTTATTTTGTTCTTTCTTGGTTAAATTTAATTAGAGTTCACCTTTTTCATCTATGTTGCTATATATTATGCAAGCCAGAGGTGAGTCAGGAATCTAGATGTTTTGGTAGACAAGATGAAATACAAGGAATTAAGGTCTTACAAAACCATTGGAAAGGTTGGGTGTGTGATGGTCAGAAACAACCACCACCGGCTTTGGGGAAGGCAGAAAGTGCACTGTCTATGAACATGGCTATCTGCTGAACTGAGAAAAATGATTTGAAGACTGCCAGGGTGTCTCTGAAAGTTTCCGTTACTGCCTGATTACATCAGTCACTCTTGGAAGAGAAAAATAACGTCTGCTTTCCACCTACCTAATTTCATACAAATGCCTATAATAAAAATCTAAACTGGAATTTTGCTGTCAAGAACCTGGAAAGTATAGTTTTTAGGTTCTAAAGCCTATGTTACAAGGGGAGGTTTAGAAGATCTCAGATACTAATAAATATCAATAAACAATATGTGACTCAGTCCTCCTTGGATTCCTGGTATCTAAAAAGTACTTCTATTTACATTTAAACTCTTAAAAATAATTAAAAACAACAGCATGTATCCATCTAAGATGATAGATAATTTGTTATATTCTTTCTTCCCTGGCCAGAAAATGAGGGGTGAGGAGAAAGAGGAAGAGAGAGAGAGATCTACAGATCACTGTATCCATCTCTGTAATTAATTGTTGCACCTCCTGTTTAGTCACAAACTATCTTTACATTCTCTAATTTAAAAGAAAAAAAACATAAAGCTAAATAAAAATACTATATACATACCTCATATAAAATATGCGGGAAGGAGAGTAGGATAAAATGTAAATTTAGTTTATATGTGTAAATATAATAGGAATCTAGGGGTTGGTTCTTAAAGCAAAAATAGTTATTTGTGGAAGAGGGCATTGCTTTGCTTCATGTGAATGGTGACTGCATACTGCATCCTGATTGGTGATGGATAGGTACTTTGATCATCTTGGCGTCTTCTGCTTTATGACTGGTTGAGCATCCTGTGCTCAAGCCTCTGCTTCCTGCAGAGCCTTTACTCTGATCCTCACTCCAGTGTGTGGCTTTGGGCTACTTGATCAACAGTTGTGAGCAGCAGGCTCAAACATTGTACCTGTTTACAGAATCTCAAGAAACCTAACAAGTCTTTTCTCTTTTAATGGTATGGGAGTAAAGTATAGTTATTTTTCTTTCATTTTGGAAGGACACTTTGGCAAGCTTTAGATGACTATAAACTTCATCAGAGTGGCATGCCTCTGAATTGTGATCTTTTATGAAGACAGCATGTTTCTTGCCAATCCCATTAGGGTATTTGTCACTTCTCCTTCCCTGATCCAATAAGCAGGATAACCTTTAATATGATGAATTATATTTCTTCTTCTCCGGTATATAGTCTCAAAATACATTCTTACACATACTCTCCAATTTTCTTTTCATATAAATTGACAAAATGATTACAATTATTTTGGTTTATATGCTCTCTCATTCCAGATTAGGATAAAGGAAAACTTATTTCTTTAGAGTCAACTGGGATTTGACTTTTATAATGAGCATGCAGGCTCCTAATTGGGTGGGGATGGGTCTTGAGGAGAAACAGCAACCCTTTACCAGAAGCTAATTGCCTTATTATAGTCTTCCAATAAGAGGAGACTCATTTCAGACAGATGAGAAGGAGCTGGCTTTGTTGGCAAGGAAGACACAGTGGACTTTTGAGGTCTACAGTATTCATAATTGCAAGAATTCACCCAATATTATTATTCCAAACTTGCGTGTCACATTTCCCCCCATTCAATGCTTTGAGTTTCATACAAGAGCCTGTGAATGATTCTACATATCAATTGACTATAATTTTGGACCATGAATGGCTAACTTGGGTCTTATTTTTAACATGACCCTGAGGTTCTAGGGGATTAGATTCTTTGAAAGCTAGAATATTGTTGGGTTTTTGGTCTTTCCTGGAGCCAAAATTTTTAAACCCTGAATTTGTAAATATTTTTTGTAAGCTATGTATACAGTCAGTAGTAGCCATCCCATAGTATTTACAGGCTTTACTTACACTATTAAATTCAATTGCAATAATCATTGTGGTCTTCCAAGGCCATATATTGAAGAAACATTTCTTTCTATACAACTATGTATGTTGCAGAGTCTACTAGATTTCAGTTATCTTAGGAATGGTGTCATTGTTTTCACATAAAACTAGGTCAGATAATCAATTATAGTTTCTCATCCCTGAGCCATTTATGTAAAAAAAAAAATTCTGCATCAGTCAAGGGTTTTATTAGAAAAAAACTGCAGTCACTCTAGGTATCTTACAGGCAACAGATTTAATACAGGGAATTCAATGCTTACATCTAAAGAGCTAGGAGCTAGCTAAACATAGGTCAGGGAGAAACTCTTCTGGAAGTAATGTGAATAGGAAACATTGCAGGAAATCCCTGATAATGATCTCAGACCCCTGGAGTGCCAAAGCTGGAGAATCAAAGGAGTTTCCCAAGAAACTTATGAGAGCAGTTCTGTTCACTCACTTCCTTGAAGTCTCCAAAGGAAGAGAAATGTATATTCTGAAAACATTATTGTAACTGTTGCAATGTAAATTGGATCCTGCTGGCAAGGGATTCTGGGAAATACAGTATTCCAGACTTATGACACAGGGGGATAGTTTAAGTGGCTGAAAATGGCAATGCATACATATAAAATAAAACCTATAGAACTATTTTTTTTAATGTTTTATTTATTTCTAGGAGTGAGAGAGAGACAGTGTAGCAGGGGAGGGTCAGAGAGAGAGGGAGTGATAGACTGAAACAGGCTCCAGGCTCTGAGCTGGCAGTCTGCACATAGCCCGACGCGGGGCTCGAACACACGAACCGCGAGATCATGACCTAAGTGAAAGTCGGACGCTTAACCGACTAAGCCACCCAGGCGCCCCCCTATAGAACTATTTTTAATACAACTTTGTATCAGTGTCATTTACATCAGTAGTTTTCATATATCGTCTTGACTACTCTGAATTTGACATGACAACCCTGTTAGGTAATCATTCTGAAGTATCTCATATTGACCCACTTTTCTCCATCTCATATTGACCCACTTTTCTCCATCCCACTCAGTGATTCTAAATCTATCCATCACAATCTTCCCCTTGGTTGACTACAATAGCTTCCTAATTGTTCTCCCTGCCTCAAGTATCATTTGCCCCCAATCTATTCTCACTGAAGTCAGAACAAAATTTAAAATCACAAATCTGAGTATATCACTTTGTTGCTCAGAATGTTCAATTTCTCCCCTGTGTGCTCAGGTTAAAGAAAAATTTATAAACATAGTTCAGTAAATGTAATTATTTGGACTTTCCTACCTTTACCAAGCCTTGTCATTGCCATAATTCATACATTGTGACTTGTCATTTATAGCTACATGTAAAATTCCAGTTCCTTGATCAACTTTCTTCTTCGCTAATATCATCTCTAACTTATTCATCATTTCCTCCCCTACTGACTGCTTTTCCATGTCCGCCCGATCCTTTAACTGCATGCTTATTCATTCAAATTTTTTTTTTCAACATTTGTATAATCTGCCTCTTTCCTGTGTCTGCCAGTTTCTCCTTCAGAAGATATCCTTCAATCATTCTTACTCCATTTACCATGTTGTCATAGGTGGAATCTACACTTTCAAACATTGCTGTTTGTCTCATGTAAAACTGTCCTGTCTTTGAAGGTTTGCTTCTATTTATCATTCTTTGATATTGTCATCTGCTGAGGCCCTTGGGCACCTGGATCACAATATTTCTTTTAATTTCAAATCCCAACAGCCTCTGTAATGGCTTCATGTGACTCCATGTGGCTGGTCTACTGGGCACCTTATTTTCATAGACGTTTGACTCTCTGGATTCAAGTTCTCTCAACTTCTTACCCTACTTTAGACAACTGTTCCAATGGTTACAGCTGGATTTTATTGTCACTTATCATTTCATTACCTCCAATATAATAAACTCCAAAATACTAATCTCTAATCACAGCCTCCAGTCATTTCAGTTTCTCACTTCATTACTTTCACTATATAGCATTTTATCTTTATCATGTCTTTGGATTTTTAATTCCCCTCTCATTTCTCTCTCACTCCAATTGCTTCTTTTATTTTGTATGTATTCCAGCTTCAATGGTGTATCATATCAACATTTTGTTTGTAGACTGCTTGTTTTTATTTGTTTGAATTGTTTTTTTGGCTTGTTATATAATTTCTGGCATAAACTTTATAAAAACTCTTAAAATTACCTCAATCAAGCCATCTACCTCCTTTCCTCAGGATACTCAAAATTGCTGGAGTAAATCATATATCTTTGCAGATGGACACCTCTATTCATTTTTTATACTCAGTTGGACACTCACATCTATTAGCAATCATTTTACTTTTTCACCTTTTTTTCTCTTTGTAAATTATGTATAATTGGTATACAACATTACATTAGTTTCAAACACATAGCAGAATGATTTGGCATCTGTATACATTGGGAAATGATAACCACAATAAGTCTACTTACCATTTTAATCAAAGTTACAAATATTTTTTGTAATAAAAACTTTTAAGATTTGCTTTTTTAGCAACTTTCAAATTTGTAATACAATATTATTGACTGTGCCTTCTTATCATTTCTTATAATAGTCCTTCCAAATAGTCATTATCATACTCAAACATCTTTTCTAATTTCTTCCCATTTCTCATTGTCAATATACCTTGACTCCTTTCTGCAGAGAACTTTTAGGCTATCGTGTATGGGTACCCTACATTCTGTGCTCCACAGACATAGGTGTTTCAGTGTATATCTATGGTCAGTTTTTAACCTCTTTCTGAGTGGAAAAGATGGTTCCTTTGTCTTTAAAGTTTCTCAGTCATGGTTCTAAATATCATTTTCTTTAGTAATTGTTCTAAAACCTCTTACTTTATTTTTTTACTTATTTAAAACAATTTAACATTTATTTTTGAGAGACAGACAGACAGACAGACAGAGCACGAGTAGAGGAGGGGCAGAGAGAGAGGGAGACACAGAATTCAAAGCAGGCTCCAAGCTCTGAGCTGTCAGCACAAAGCCTAATGTGGGGCTCAAACTTACAGTCTGCAAGATCATGAACTGACCCAAAGTCAGAAGCTTAACCTACTGAGCCACCCAGGCACCCGTAATTTTTTCTTTTTTAAATCCGATGTCTGAAATTCTTCCTTAGAACCCATGCCACTCTCTGGTTCCTAAACTATCTTCTTTTTCTCTTTCTCTCTCTTTAATAAATAGGCTGTTGAAGAAAAACTTGACTAACTTTCCTAATGTTTTTACCTCCTATTCTGTCATTGAAATAGATAAAATCAGATTTCATCACCATTAGACTTGTATACTCCAATTTAATAACAACTATTTGAGGTTGTTAAATGGCCATTTTCCTATTCTATCTAATTAAAGCTCTTACAAGCATTGACCTGGGTGACCAGATACTTCATGAAGTTATTTTTTCTGCTTGGCTTTATGGACAACAATCTCTGGTTTCTGCTTTTCCTTTTGTTAGTTCTTTCTTAACTTCTTCTATAGATTCTTCTTTAGAGTTCTCCAGTAGAGTTCTTCTATAGAGTTCTCCCATGTTTCAACATCAAACTGCTTTCTACACCCCATTCTGCACATTCTTTGTGAGTGATCTTATCTTTTCCCATCGTTTCAATTAGTACCTGTATGTTGATGACTGTCAAAGATATTTCTTCAGTCCAAACTTCTGAGCTTCAGGTTTACATGTTTAACTATGTACTGAGTACTACATTTGAATGCTTCACATATACTTAAAATAGTATATCCTTAGATGAATTTATTATTTCCTCTTACCCAACCTTATAGTTTCTCTTGTGTTCCCATCTTTTTGAGTAGCACAACTATCCATTAAACTTCCAAGCCCCAAGCCGTATACATCACTTCTGATCCCTTTATTTCTCTTACTCATGATTCTACGTTTTTATATTTCCTGATTCTCTGTAAAAGATTATCTTTCTTATATATCCTTCTATTCTCCAACACCTATTACTCCCATATTTAGGATCTTATCATTTTCCATGAATTTCTGAAAGAATCATCTTTCTACTATCCATTTCTTTAAACATGTCTAAGGTCTAACCATTTTCTATAGTTATTGGAAATTATTTTTTCAGATACAATGTATATGGTGCCATGCCCCTCTTTAAGTCCCTTACTGGCTCTGAAGGCCTACAGATGAGGATCTAGCATAAAGGAACTATTTCTCCACTAACTGGATCCTTTCCAGTTCCCTCATCTCTTACCACATCTCCTACTGTCACTTTGCCAGAAGTTCCTTTGGAATTGTGTGTTCTTTTGTGACTCAGGGTTTCTGCACACAGGTATTGGATGTCTGAAATATCTTAGCTGCTCCAAAAGTACATTGCATTTTTATCACTAAGCACATTTTATTATAATCATCTACTTATTTGTCATTTCCCCTCAGATTCTAACTAAACCCTTGGAAGGAACAGCCAACTATTTTTTCAAATACTTTGAACTGTTTGTAAAACAGACTAGTATTCTAATAGTAAACATTTATTGAATAAATGAATTAAATAAAAAATTAAGTGAACAAACCCAAGATATAGGATAAGATTTAGTACAGTCTCATAAAGAAGAGCCCCTTCACTCTGTTTTTTGTTAACATGCTGATACCTCTATTGAAATGCTTCTATTATATTAGCATTGCTTTGTAAATGGCCATGTTTTATTTTTGGCATGTATTTATTTATACCAAAGCATAAGTTGAATCTCAATAACATAAGTGAGTTCCACTGTATCAACTTGCGCATATTACATAATTTACCCTCTTTGATATGGATAAACTAATAAAAGTGAATTATTCATGGAGTGCCAGCTCATCCTGTGCTCAACTTACAGTATATAATTTGGTGATAGTGGGGTTTTTCAAGAAAGTGGGAATTTACCAGTTTATATAATATTGCCTACTAACAGTAAGATTAAAAGCAATTATACATAAAAATCGATTTGAACTCTCTGATATTAAGGGTGAAAAATAAGCTATAGTAGAAACATGAAGTGCTACCTATGCTTCGTATCCTCTCTTGTCTAGTGATTTATAGATGACCAGGAGTCATGATATATCTCCTCCCAATAGGTCTGAAACAGTATCCTCCTACAGGATTTATTATGATTTATGATGCTGATGGCTTAACATTTCTATCTCACTATAGCATCCAATTAATTATATTGACTTAATTTGCATTTTGAGAATCCAGCACCCTGCCTCTGTGACATAAAGAATAGCATGCACCCACCTGCTTTTTGGGGGGCTATCAACATTTGTTTTTCCAAATAGTAATTTACATGAATTGCTCTATGTTAGGTTTATGCCATAAATCAAATGTGTGTGAATGTGTTTATAAGATTTCATATTTGATTACATTATAATAAGCATTTTAGAGAAAATTGCCCTAAAATTGAAAATTGCCCTTAAAAAGAGACGGAAGACAGAAGAACACTGCAAAAGGTCAGCTGTTCCATTCTATCCTTCTAAGAACTTCGGATGAGTTTAATCTTGGACACTCTAAATACGCTCACAGATGGCATGCCATTTATCACACCTAAACAAAGTCCTGGGTCCCACAGTTTAACTGAATCCCATTTTAATAACACAACGGAGAGATGTTTTGTCCCTTAGTACACACACCAAATATGTTATTGATTTTTTTCTGCTCTTCCTGCAGGCACTGTTCCTACTTCATGTCTCCCTTTGTTTCTCCAGGCATCTGCAAACCACATGGGTGATGAATTCACAATAGCTATTAGGTCATTCTCTTGTTCAGTTACTCTTTCTTTTGGCTACTAGGATATTTTTGCATGTTATATATTCAGCAGGCTTTATGTTTAGCTCAAAGGGCCAGAAACGCAATCTTCCTTACTTGCTTCAGCGTCAACACCCTCTGGCTCAAACTACATTTCCCATTCCAGGTGTTTCTGCTTATGTAGTGAATTTTTACTAAGAGTGTTTCCATTGTTTTTACCATATTCACTTTGATCAGTTTAATCATACTCATTGACACAGACATGTCTTCTTTAAATAAATAGGAAATTGTTTTTTTTTTTTAATGTTTTATTTATTTCTAGGAGAGAGAGAGACAGACAGCGTGAACAGGGGAGGGTCAGAGAGAGAGGGAGTCACAGAATGAAACAGGCTCCAGGCTCCGAGCTGGCAGTCAGCACAGAGCCCGACGCGGGGCTCGAACCCACGAACCGCGAGATCATGACCTAAGCGAAAGTCGGACGCTTAACCGACTAAGCCACCCAGTCGCCCCAAAATAGGAAATTGTTTTAATAACATGTGGACTCAAAAGATATTTCATCCATAAGGTTCTTTTTTTTAAAAGTATATTTATTTATTTTGAGGGAGAGGTAGACCAGGGAAGGGGCAGAGAGAAAGAAACAGAGGAAGAAAGAGAGAATTCCAAGCAGCGTCCACACTGTCATTGCAGAGCCCAATGTGGGGATTGATCTAATGAACTGTGAGATTATGAGCGGAGTTGAAATCAAGAGTCTGAGCCTTACCCAACTGAGCCACCCAATGGCTCCCACTCATAAGATTATTAAAGATAGCTTTATAAGTCAACTTGTTCATGTTGGTATCCAATTCATAATTAAAAGACTGTCACGATAGGTAGTCTTTTATTTTCCATTTTTTGATAGCAACAACTATGTGATATCCCCTTTTCGTAGTCAGTTGAACTCTTTCCTTTTTATGGCTGGGAAGTATGTAGTTCTAAAAGTCAGCAATAGTTTCAGTCAATTTTCAGCACTGAGATTATATTTATGTCAAAGCTTTATACAGTTTCAACAGTTGGGTTCTCAAATCTCTATATTATCAAATGTATGTGAGTAAGAGTTTGCATTTATCTCTTCATAAAAATGGAGAAACTGTAGCAGTACCAGTACTAAAAGAAAACACTATTGCAGGGCTAGGAAGACTGGAAATCCTATATCTACCGGAGCTCCATTTCTGAGATCACTTCACGTTACAAGCAGGAAGGTCAGGATTTATAGTTAAACACTTTGAAGAAAAATATATAATAGATGGAAAAGGGAGAAGGCACTGTAGAAAGCATTTTGCTTGCATGACCTCTTTGCCTTCTATAGAATTTCTTAGACCTATGATCCAGAAAGTACCACCACAGTCACCTTCCCTCCCTGAGTGATGACTATTAATTCCTTTTTCATTTAAAGGACACTTAAAAGTTGCTTCTAGTAAGTACTGAAGCTCCTCTTACATAATATCATCCCTTGTCTCCAACTTGTGCGTCCATATAGACCACATCATAGTTGCCTAGAACAGAAAGGACCTGTTAGAAGTGTCCTGACGATCATACAGGCAGAGCCTGCGGTCTGTATTATTACACAACATACCGTTGTGAGTGTCAGTACAAAAGTGAATAAAATATAATCGCAATCCAAGATGCATTAAAAAACCCCAAGCAGTGCCATCTGGGGAGAGGTCACTCTAGGTGTTGTCTGAGTGTATTTGGTATAAGTGACAGTGTAGACAAAGGATGAAGCTATTGTCACTTTTAATAGCTTTTAGTGTCATATAGTTATCCAGATATGTACTTTCCCAGTTTATTCTCTGCTCTCTTGTATTTATGTTTCTGTCAATCACTCTTTTTCATTTTCTTTGTGTTCATTTTCTAAGAAAGACTGTCATATGCATTATGCCCATTAAATCTTAGTGCTAGCAAGTTTAAGGTAAGAATAATTTTCTTAGAAAATTGAAGAAAGTGGAGGCATAATAGACTAAATTCCTTGAAAAATTCTCCAGAGTTTTTCTGAGTTATCTTTCATACTTTGAAACAGTTGTTCTTTCTAAGACCCTGACTTAAAATTTTAGCTAAAAAATAGAAACTCATCCTGAAAACTATCTTAAACTGAAAGAAAACCTAGGATACATAACATATATTATAGAAAAATCTATCCCAGCCCTGGAAAATAAAAGTCTTCAACTTATTTTTCACTTATTTACATACCAGATGTTTATTGAGCATCTATTACATTCTAATACAGGCTGAATAATAGAGATATAAACATTTTAAAAAGGCATTTTAGCTAACTTCAAGGAGTCCATTTCTAGTTAGAGAGACACATATATTAATAATAATCATAAATACAAATTTGTCAAAGGAACTCACAAATATTATTTTTTAAAATGTACATAGGTTTTTCTAAGGCATATAGAGAAAACCTAAGTTACTCTGAAGGCTCAAAGTACAGTTTCCCTCGATGCTCAGCATCCCTCTTCATCAGGGAAATACAAATCAAAACCACACGGAGATACCACCTCACGCCAGTCAGAGTGGCTAAAATGAGCAAATCAGAGAACTCTAGATGCTGGTGAGGATGTGGAGAAACGGTCTTCCTTCTTTTTTGTTGGGAATGTAAACTGGTACAGCCCCTCTGGAAAACAGTGTGGAGGTTCCTCAGGAAACTAACAATAGAACTTCCCTATGACCCAGCAATAGCACTGCTAAGAATTTACCCAAGAGATATAGGAGTGCTGATCCATAGGAGCACATGTACCCCAATGTTCATAGCAGCACTCTCAACAATAGCTAAAACATGGAAAGAGCCTAGGTGTCCATCAAATGATGAATGGATCAAGAAGATGTGGTTTATCTATACCATGGAATACTACATGGCAATGAGAAAGAATGAAATCTGGCCATGTGTAGCAACATGGATGGACCTTGAGGGTGTTATGCTGAGTGAATAAGTCAGGCAGAGAAGGACAAATATCATATGTTTGCACATAAAGGAGGATTAGGAGGAACTTAACGGAGGACCATGGGGGAGAAGAAGGGGGAGAAGTAGTGGGGGAGAGGGAGAGAGGCAAACCATGAGAGACTCTTGAATGCTGAGAACAAACTGAGGACTGATGGGTGTGTTTCGGGGAGTGGAGATGGGCATGGAGAAGGGCACTTGTGGGGATGAGCACTGGGTGTTATATGGAAACCAACTTGACAATAAACTATTTGTAAAAAAAAAAAAAAAAAGTATGGTTTCCCTATGGAAGTAAATTCAAATTTGTTGTTTGAAGTGAAATAGAGGTGTGATATGGAGAAATGCTACATAGAGAGAGTAACATGTACTGTCTCTGATATGAAGGAATGTGGTAATGAGTTTAGGAATTCCCTGAGCTTGCATCAATGGGTTAACAAGGCTTAGAGCAGAAAGTGTTCAAGAATAGGTAAACAGGGTGAAAGCGCCCTCAGCACAGAACAAAAGTGTAGAAGTGGAAAGCTGCTTCCACAGGACGAAAACAACCAAAATAGATAAACAGGTAAACAGGACAATAGACCGCTGCAGCAGGCTGAAATTACCTGGAGCTAATTAGCAAAAGAAATGTGCCTTGTTGACCCTGAAGTAGCATGCTCTATCTGTCTTATCCCCTAGGCAAGTTAAGATAAACCAACACGGTGCCTGTTACTTACCTTAAACATCCATCTGCTTGGCCCTGGGATTTTGTTTGGTATTGACCCAAACTCTTAACACTGCATATGTTCGAAATCCCCTTTCTCTCACACACTTGAGTTAATGATCACTGTTTCATTGTCTCTTTCTGCACGTCCATCACATTTGTAAGCCTGCTGATCCTAATAAATACAGAGCAAGGACCCTAACTCGGTCCTTGTCTCCTCCTGGACATTGGCCTCTCTCATATTCAATTCTGCATCTTCTCTCTTGAACAAGAGAAAACTCCAGATTCAAAGTCTGCGACAAAGGAACATGGAACTGAATGCAAGGAAATGTTGCTGGAGTGCAGATATAGACAGAGACAGCATTATACAATGTGGTCAGGGTAGCAGTAAGGCACCAAAGCAGATGAAACATACAATGCTAAGAATGTCTATCATAGGAGATATTTTAAGCAATTGAAAGGAATTTAATAGGAGAAATGTCTTCCTTATATTTATGTTTTGAAAGAATCATCCTGGTTACAGAGTGTGGAATAAATTGGAAATGGCCAAAGTGAAAGAAGAGAAATCCACTTTGATGCTATTTCTATCTAAGGAAAAAAAAAAAGTAGCTTGATCTAGAATCATGTCATTTGAGATGGAAAATATATTCCAATATTCAAAGGTAAAAGTTACAGGACATTGTGATTGTGAAATAAAGGTTCAGAAAATGGGGTAGCTCTAGATTCATGGCTTTAAAATAGGAGAATAAAGATGCCACTCACTGGATTAGGAAACAATAAAAGTCAATGATAGCTTGGTACCAAGAATTAAGAATAGAATGTATAAATCTCGACATATTGTCATATTAATGAGAATGGAAGTCTTGGAAAGGGTAAAGCTTCCCAGGAAAAGATTATATTTGAAAAAGTCCTGGTATAGGACCTTAATGTACTCTTATGTTTAGTATTGTTCATTGTAAGGTAGGAGATGAGCATATACGTTAACTTGAAGAATGCAGTTAAGAGAGAAGTTTTAAATGGAAGAATCAAGAGATGATTGATCATCCTTTAGAAACTGGAAAGAGTTGGATACAAAGCAGAGATGAAAGGATCAATAAATATATCTGCCAATATACAAACATAATAACTAGTGATATATTTTAAGTATAAAAAAGATTGTGTTTTTCTTATTTTTCAGTTTTGGGACATTTGGCAAATTACTTAAAATTTCCATGCTGCTTTTTTCCACAGTGACACTATATAGAATTAAATCAGTACATGAAGAATGCTTGGAACAGTTCCGGGCACAGAGTGAGAACCCAATACATATCAGCTGTTTTACAGCAATTTTAAAATTGTATAGAAATGTTCTTCATAATCGTTTTGTCTAGGGTACAGATGGCTCTAGGAGAAAAGACAAATTTACTCATGCACCTGTGGAGCTCAGCTCAGTGCTTGAAACACAGTCCTTGATTTACATCTGGTGATTAGAATTTAAATGAATTTTGCAATCTGCAGGTAAGGAGCTGTTTTTTACACACTTGTGGGAGAAACGTATACAGCAAATATACACCCAGTTCTAGGCAGTGGGTTATTATACTCTAAAATAAAGAAGGAAATTTTGCCTGATTTAGAGCTATGGAGGATATAATCAAACATCTTTTTTATACTGGTTTTCCGTGCTGAAAGTAGAAAGAGTACTATCATACATTCAACAAAATCGCATGCATAATTTCCCAACTGATATATGCAAAACTCTCCTAAACCAACAAAGAAGAGTTTTTCTGGAGTCTTTTTAATCAAGTGATATGATTAAATCACACTGGAAACAGGGCTTCGATTGACTGTTTAATTGACAAGAGGTCAAAAAATAGTGCACTCTCTAGCTAAAGGAAGGTCTTATTTGGTACAGTAGAGATATGAATATGATTAAATTAATTTAAATTGTCATCTTTGGTCTTCTAAGCTTCTTTGTCTCATATGGACTTTCTTGTTTACAGCAGAGGCTATTAAATTTTCTATCTGCTCTCTGGACTCCTAGGATATTCTGAGGAAGCTAGTCACAGAAAGCATTAAACCATATTAACAGAAAGTAGACATGTTTCCACATGGGACAATTTTAAGCGATATTTTGACTTATTTTTATTATGGTTAATTAACCTGAATGTTATGGTCAATGAGATTTTCCAATCAATCCCCTTTTATTTTAGGAAATGAGCTTGCATAGATTCTAATCTGTTTTGAAATATCCCCATTTTCCCAGAATTACCAAAGGTGTTTGAAGAAATAGGAGAATATGCAGAAACAGTAATTTCTGAAAAGACTTATTGTACATTATAGGTGGTAAAACCCTTGATGGATAAAAATTATATATATATATAATAGATAACATAGTTATAATATAATACATAATATATAATATATTTTTAACATTATATACATTATTGCTAATTATAATTCAAATTAGGGAATTTTCTATCCATGAGGTTTTCCTACTGTCTTTGTCCAGTTGCATCTGTATATCAAAAGTTAATGCAAAAATGAGCTTATTTTAACTACTCACAGGAGAATATATCTGTTTATTTTGGGGGGATATTAGTTTATTTTATAAAGGTGAATAAAGGAAAAGAGTATAATTACCATGCTTCTCATCAAATTGGAATTGCTTATTTTATACTACAGATTGTTCAGAAAATATGGTGGAGGCATAGATAAATCTCTTTAGTTAGTTAATTCTTAGTTACCTTTTAATTTAAATTTAAATATTACTTCCTCAAGTAATCCAACTCTCAGGGTTGGGTCAGGTGCACCAGATACATAAACTTGATATAAGTGTTCATATTACTTGTTCTTCTGCGTTGTTCCACATACCACGTATATAACTAAGTATGTTTTTGGAATTAGTTGTAATATGCTTAGATTTTTTATTGGGTTGTTTGACTTAAAGGTAATCCATGAGTATAGAACTCTATACATATCTATTACATATGGTAATAGACATGCAGACTAAATATCAAGACATCTTTTAAAGACAAACCTTATATTATGTATGCCCCAGAAATGTAACAAATAATGTTAAATTAATAAGTGAATGTATACTGACGCATTTTCAATAGGAAATTTCTGCTATTCCCAATAAGTCACAAATTATAAATTGTGTAAGTTAAATAATATTTTCTCCCTCCCAAAATTCTTGTCTACCTAAAAACTCAAAACATGGCCTTTTTAAGAAATGGAGTCTTTGCAGCTTTGTTAGTATCTACCTAAATTTGAGATGATCTACTAAATTTAGAGTAGATTATAAATCTAATGAGTAGTGTCCTCATAAGAAGAGGAAAGAAAGAACACAGAGACAGAGAAGACATGTGAAGATGAAGGCAGGGATTGAGTTAGGCTGCCACGAGCCGAAGAATGCTTAGGGCCAGCAAAGGCTAGAAGAAGCAAGTAAGGATTCTTCTGTAGAAACTTCAGAGGAAGTGCGACCTTACTGAAACCTAGATTTCAGACTTCTAGCATTTAGATGTGACAGAATAAATGTCTGTTGTTTAAAGAAATACTTAAGTAAATCAGACCCACTTATTTTCCTCTCTTGAAATCACTGGGGTTGAAAAATAAATGGTAAAAAAGTGGATGTTTTTTAATTAAGCATATCTACTATTGCTTTTTATCTCTGTATCAAATTGTGCTTTCTTTTTCTGTAGTATGTTCTACCGAATGAGATCTTGGGCTTAAAGTTCAGAGTGTAACAGAGGTGCAAATACTGACTTTGAGAACAGCTCACATTAAATAGCATTGTATCTTGAAAGTATGTAATTCAAGTCTTTTCATATGAGGTGCTCTTGATAAATGGGAGCTATTATAGTCCTAATAATACTGTGAATTTCTGAGTCAAAGATTTTGTTTTATTTATGTCTGCATCTTAATATAGTGGTGACACATAATAAGCATTCAAAAATATTTATTAAATGACCGAGTGATTAAAAACAAAAGAATCTGTCAAGGGGTGTGATAATCCAATTACTTAACATATCTGAACACTGTAAGCAGGTAAACTAAGTAAGTGATCTATATACTTCCCTGTAGGAAAGATCTGCAAAATATAGCTATATATATTTATATAAATATATAAAGAATATATTCTTTATTTTAAGAAAGGACAAATTGAGTTTAAAAGAGTTTAAATAGTTTATTTGCAGTTAAAAACTAAGTGTGGCAGAACTGGCATCTGAAGTCAAATGAAAATGATGAATACACCATGCCTTTTCTTGTATACTAATCAATGAAAACTACTTAAATGTTTTACGTGTTCTGCTCAATTGTAACCAAATTTGCGAGGCAGGGAATAATTGGCCTAATAAGCCATGATTATATAGACCATGCTCATACAGTTCTGTACATATCAGCTTTTTGTTTGGCCTTGTGCTAATCATACTTGAGATATTTAATTATTATTCAGATTAATGATGGTTACCATTTGAAATTCCTTTTGGAGTAAGTTCATGATTATTTTAAATTTAAGATGAGTTTGCTCTTAGAAACTGTTGATCATCGGGGCGCCTGGGTGGCTCAGTCGGTTAAGCTTCCGACTTTGGCTCAGGTCATGATCTCCTGGTTTGTGGGTTCTAGCCCTGTGTCAGGCTCTATGCTGACAACCAGCTCAGAGCTTGGAGGCTGTTTCAGATTCTGTGTCTCCCTCTCTATCAGATCACCCCCTGATCACATTGTCTCTTTCTCTCAGAAATAAATATAACATTTAAAAAATTTTTTAAAAGAAGCTGTTGATCATCTAGAATAATCTTTGAGTCAATAATATTTGAAATACTATGCCAGAATTGAATTTCCTAAATGGTATTTAAACTAATTAGCTTTGTATTTGGTTAAGAATTAAAAGTCCCATAGTGGCAAAACATTAATGTTGCCCTAGAGAAGCTTTGCCTCTCAGAAAACCTGAGAACATTCATGCTTCATGTTTATATTACAGTCAAATCAATAATCTTATGGATATTTTATTTTTAGATGGCTTTAATCATTCACAGACACATTTAATTACACAGAGAAACTACAAAAATCATTGTTGGTTAAATGATGGAGAAAACCGTAACAATCATTTCGTGGTCCAGTGATTTCATTAAAACAGCTTTTTGATGCATCAGGTATACGTGTTGACTTGGTAAGTCATGGCAGGGGACTTCCAGTTAAATAATATTAACATGACCTTATTTCTGGATTTCAAAAAACCTTAGTGAAGGAGTCAATTCAAGAGGTTACTTCAGGACTAGGGCAACAAAGAAAAAATATGATAGATATAATTTAAAAGTTATTTTCTTTGGCAGTATTAATATAACTAGCATCTACACAGAAATAAAATATAAACGTCTATATGGAATACTCTGCCATAGATGATAAAGTTTTATGAAAAAATAAGTTTGTAAACTTACAGTCAATTATTTTGAAAAATAACAAAAATGTAGTAGAATATTTCAGTCTTCTCTAGAATTGCATCACTTTTGCAGGCTGTGACTCATCAGGGTCTTCTTGGGATCATGGTACTGTGAAAAGATGGGAAGGGGCACCTGGGTGGCTCAGTTGGTTATGCGGCCAACTCTTGATTTCAGCTCAGGTCATGATCTCATGGTTTGTGAGATAAAGCCTGGCATCTGGCTTTGCGCTAACAGATTCTGTCTCCCTCTCTCAATATCCCTCCCTCTCTCAATCTCTCTCTCTCTCTCTCAAAATAAATAAATAAACATAAAAAAAAAAAGATGGGAGAATATTTATAGGATGAGTAATTGCAGAGAAAAGGTTATAGAATCTAATGTAAATGTGTCTTGATTTGGATCCTGCAACTAACACCTATTGACTCAATAACCATCTACTAAGCCATATCTGTGCACTTCAGAGTTTTAGATGACGAATAAAGATAATAGTAGGGGAGCACCTGGCTGACTCAGTGGTTAGACTCTGGATCTCAGGGTCATGAGTTTTAGCCTCATGTTGGGAGTAGAGATTACTTAAAAATAAATTAATTAATAAAACAATTTTTTAAATATTTTTATTTATTTCTAGGAAAGAGAGAGAGAGAGACAGTGTGAGCAGGTGAGGGTCAGAGAGAGAGGGAGACACAGACTTTGAAATATCCTCCAGGCTCTGAGCTGGCAGTCAGCACAGAGCCCGACGCGGGGCTCAAACCCACGAACCGCAAGATCATGACCTAAGCGAAAGTCGGACGCTTAACCGACTAAGCCACTCAGGCGCCCCAATAAAACAATTTTTTAAAAGACAATAGTAGGGTATAGGGTAGTGGGAATAGCAAAATAGAACATAGGTAAGAGACTTAGTAAACTGTGAATGCTGTAAAATGCTTACAGTTTATGGAGTTACAATTGAATGACTGTTGCTGCGTTTTGTTTTCTTTTTTGATTCTTTTGTAACAGAGTGTGGTGATGACAAAGAAAGATAGAAGACTTTTCCCATGACCTGAAATCAAGCCACTGATTAAACAATTGGATCTGAGAAAGGGGTACTAGATAAAACATTCTGTTTCCTGGTGAGAAAGAAAAGAATAATGACCAAATTATACTCCTAGTGGTTGTACTCAATCACCATGACCTTCCAGAGCAAGATGAAAAAGGTATAAGACACAAACTGAAGAAGGTTGCTCCCACCATGTGCTCAGCCCAGGGCTCCCCTCACCAACCACCATGCATATTGCAAATAATGTTTCTGTGTTCTGTGTGTTAAAAATACAATTTAAAGTCATTTAACTCAACCTTTCTGTGCAAAAAGCACTTTCATTAAACTTTATGGATATTAAAATATATGCTTTACTTTAAATGAAAGGTGCCAAGGTATTTTATGTGCAAAAATATAAAAGAAACAGAAAAGAAAACTTACTTTTTATCTCCAAGCACACTTGCCACATGGCATTTTATGGGATCTCACAGTTCTTCATGATATCATTTGGTCCATTACTTTAATAAAAAGATTCCTTAGAACAGCTACAATTGTGCTTTTCAGATCTAATGCTTTCTCTCTGCACATCTTCCTTATGAGGCTGTTCTGACCTTGACAGCTTCTATCCCATTACTGAAATATTACAGCAATAATTCAGAAACACCATGGTTAATATAAAGTATAAAAAGTAACATTTAGGTGTCTAGAGATTTGAATGTTGGGACATTCTACGTTATCTTCCTTTAGGGTTTTTAGTAAATCTCCGTTCTGAAGATTACTAGTATCAAATTTAAACAAACAAAATAACAAACGAAAAATCAGATAGTCAAAACCAGAATCAGATTTTTCCTGGAAGGGAGAAAGTTCTTTGTTACTGCACTCCCAGTGTGTGTAAGTGTGGAGAATACACAAGAGAAAACCATACTTGACTTCAATTTAAAGTGACCCAATAAAAATTTTTAAATAAGGTTGTATCTGTACTAAACCCACATGGTATTTATTGAGATTTTTATAGCCAGAGTTCTCTTTTATTCCTTGAACAGAGAAAGATGTAAAAAGCTCAGGATTATCTACAGATTCCAGTTGGGATTAAGGACACATATTGAGAGGCTGGGTTCCTAAATCTCCTGGATCATGCTCTTTTTGGTAGATGACAGACAGAGAGGGTGTGGCTGTTTTTTACAGATATCAACCATTAAACTAGTTTTAGTTTTCATATTATGCTTGTAGAGTGTAAGCAAGCTTCTAGTTTTTACTAAAGTAACAATAATTTCTCTCTTTATGAATGCCTAATTAACTCTTATTTCCAGTATGGGTTTCAGATTTTTCATGACTCTATGTTACTTCCAGAAAATTAAATTATTACTTAACTACTCCTCGGTACTATTTAATGATACCTAATAGAAGCCTAATGGAACTCAATCTCACATTTATGATAATTTAATTATACTCTTCTGTTTCTCCTGGCCTTCTGTATTTTTTCTTTCTTTTTTTCTTTTTTTCATTTTTTTCTTTTCTTTTCTTTTCTTTTCTTTTCTTTTTTTTTTTTTTGCCACAGACTTTGTTCTAAAAGATTGTCTTCCTTCCACCCACCATTAGAATGTAGAACCTAAAATGCAGGGGATTTTCTCTGTTTTTCTTATTGCAGTATTCCCTGTGATTGCTGCCACCTAAAGTAAGCACACAATACGTGAAGAATGAAAGAAGTCCTTCCACATGTCAACAGAAGAAAGTTTTTGTAATCTCTTCCCCCACCAACAGTATCTGGCACATAAAAGACACTGAATATTATTAATGAATAATATACATGTTTGCTGAACAAAATATAAATGAATAAAAGCAGTGGATTTTATATCCTATCTTAGCTCTGGACACTGTGGGTGTTACATAATTCTGCCATTGTTCATACTCATTTATTGACTCATGCATATTTCTTTTCTTAAATCCAACTCTCCACAGTTTCTTAGTTCCTATGTTCTAAATATGTCTAGGTCTTAACCACATTCTCTTCCTACCAATCAACAATTCTGATATGCTTTTTTTCTCATATGATACTTAGGGATGAATGTATCAATAAGATAAAATTATGATTTGCATTCTCTCTTCATTGCATGAATAAAAGAATTCTTTATTAATTTTATTTATTCATCTCTATTCAAAAATAATCCCTTTTTTACATTTATCTATCTATCCTGTTATTTCAACAATCATTTATTAAGTGCTTAAGATAATTTATTAGCAATTTACTTGATTTAAAATGTTGATTATATATCACCATTATGAAATAGTTTTCAAAATGTGTCATTTCTGGAATCTTTAGATATCTTGTCAATAGTTTTTTTTAAAGTTTATTTTTGAGAGAGAGAAAGAGAACACAAGTGAAGGATGAGAAGAAAGAGAGGGAGAGAGAGAATTCCAAGCAGGCTCCACACTGTCAGCATAGAGCCTGACATGGAGCTCATGAACCATGAGATTATGACCTGAGCCAAAATCATTAGTTGGAAGCTTAACTGACTGAGCCACTCAGGCACCTCATTACTTTTAATCTGTTGGACACCTATCATTTGTCCTAAAGAATTTAGAAAAGACATACTTTCTTTTCCATCCTAGCCTGAATTATCGGTTCATTGTAATGTAGAAAGAAACAAGTAACCATCATTCTCAAATATACCATAATTATCACTGTAATTAGTTCATTACAAACATTTAAAAATTATATACTCTCAATTCACATCACCCTAGGTATGTCCATTATCAACAAAAAATTTCAAGAAATTTATTGCTCCTCAGCCTTTTGTCTAAGATCAAGTATAAAGGTTCAAGAAATTTAATTTAAACAGAACAAAACAAAACAAGCTCAGTTGTATGACACAGTGAAGTCAGGGCATCTTTCTAATCAATTTTTATTCCTTGTATATAACATGTTGCTAGGACATGGTAATTACTCAATAATTGTTGGTATAACAGATAAATGTATGAACATACTGGCTAAATGGACCAAAATTATTTTTATCTTATATTATCACATCTACATAATCCCACATTTGAAAGAAATAAGCTTGTCATTCTATGAGAATAAAGTGAAGAAGAAAACTTCTATCATCATAGATAATATCTTATATATAATTGAATTATTATATTGTATATTGTTATATTTTGCATAATATACAATGATATATAATAGTAAAACAATAAATTATATATATATATAATATACTGATTTATAAAATTATATATAGCCTAATTAAAGAAAGAAAGCATTGCCCCACTATGGCTATTATAGATAAGTATTCTTCATGAAAACTCATAAACCAAGAAGATTTTGTGATAATGAGTATAATACAGAAACCAACAAACCAAATCAAAACATAAAACCTTTTATTAAGAAGATTTTATGAACACTGTATTAGAGAAATTGCAAGGTACTTAGACACAGTTAAATGGGAGCTGAACTGGGTCCCAGCAATTGTTATGTAATTTGAGTGGCATTTGGAAAAAAATTACTTGTGCCATTATATTTTTCCCTTATACATATATGAGGAGATATACAGAGAGGTGTTTCCCCCTTTTCAACTGGAGAGGAGTTTGGGGAATTAGTCATCATGAATGTTAGGGAAAACTCCTCATATTATTTAATATTTTGGTCCTAATAGTTTTGATGGGATGATTAAATACCAACTATTGTTCATCTCTTCTTCCTCACTTAGGGAGTATCAGTCTGACAGATCTAACATAGGTCTCTTGCCTTCCCGTCGGTCAATAAGGCAAGGGACATAATAAACAGTCGTATCAGACTACATCTAAAGGCAAATGGGTAATTTCCCAAAAGAAAATTGAAACGTTAGGAAAGTTTATGGATTCTTTATAGTCAAAACCCAACAAATGTCCATTATATTGGCTAAATGCAAAGGTAAGGAAATTAGAGTTCTTTGTATCGTGTCATCTTTACTTTATAACTGGCATTCTCTTTTTCTTTTTTCAGAAAGTGTAGATTTATTATTGACATTTATGATTCTGTGGATAGCACAGGTTTTGTTTCTAATTTATGCCAGTGTCACTGGAAAGCCTGGGCCATTAAAAACACACATACGCACACACACAACAATCCTGATTTCCTGTCTTAATGAAGGAGGTATCAGTGCCGTCTTTATGTATCAAGAAAAATGCCAAATTTCATGGCATAGTAAAACTCATTTATCAACATGAATTCAGGTTACATGTGATTTATTTCTGTCTTCTTATTCTCTCCCATTTTTTGCATACTTCAGCTATTTGATGTGGAGAAGAGGAAAAATCCAGGTAGAGAAAAATCAACCACATGTATGGCAAAGCAGAGAATCCTATCAAGTAAGCTGGAATTACTCTAGCCTAATATCTCTCTATCCTTAAAATAACAGTACTGGAATCATTATATATAATCTGCCAATTCCACTTCTGGGCATATACCCCAAATTATTGAAAGCAGGGTCTTTAAGAGATATTTGTAGAGCCACATTGATAACAGTCTTCCATATAATAGCAGAATGATAGAAGTAACTCCAATGCCCATTGAAAGTGGATAAACAAAGTGTGGTATATCCATACACCAGAATATTATTTAGCTTTTAAAAAGGAAGGATTTTTTTAAGTTTATTTATTTATTTTTAGAGAGAGTGAGCATAAGTAGGGTTGGGACAGAGAAAGGAGGAGAGAGAATCCCAAGTAGACTCCACACTGTCAGTGCAGAGCCAGACATGGGGTTGGAACTCACAAACTATGTGATCATGACCTAAGATAAAGCCAAGAGTTGGACATTTAACTGACTTAGACACCCAGGTGCCCCCCAAAAGAAGGGAATTCTGACATGTACTATAATATGGATGAAACTTGAAGGCATTATGCTAACTTAAATCAGCATGTCATAAAAGAACAAATATCATATGATTCCACTAAAAGTACTCAGAGTAGACAAATCCATAGAAACAGAAAGTAAAATGGGAGTTTCCCAAAACTGGGGGAAGAAGAATGAGGAATTTTTTATTTAATGAGTATAGAATTTCAGTTATGCAAGATGAAAAAAATTCTGGAGATTGGTTTCATAATGTGAATATACTTGACACTACTGAACTGTACACTTAATAATAGTTTAGAGGATCACCATACCATCAAATATATGAAGCTCCAAAATTGTCTTGAAAATGAATGATGAGGGAATGCCACCTATTTCCATATTTCTCCCATTCACAATTCCATGACAGATTAATGGAATCTTAACATTGCCTTGATTAACTTAAACAGAACATGTTTTTCTTAATAGTTGAAATACCATTGTAATATTGTTTTTCATTTAACAGAGTTTATTGTATAAGCTGTTTCCTAGAAGTATTGGGGCACGCGGATTCTGCTGACAATTAATCTCTTCAGATAAGGGAGATGTTTCTAGAAGGGATGTTAAAGTATGCATAAAATTATGCACTATTTTTCAGTATTTCTTTTTTTTTTAAGGATAATCTACTCTGTAAGTGCTTTAACTCTTGGTAAACAGAATAAGCAGCCTCCTAATTGCCCTGATTGTCTTTCAAAAGGGCCTAGAGGATGTGTCTTCAATCCTGGATGCTCTAGTTATTGTTTTGGCAAATTCTACATGCTTGCGTTCGTTAGATTAAAGAGTATCTCTCTTTTTAGAAAAATTAAGCTGGTCTTCTATTTTCTGGCTAACTAATGTCTTTCAGAAACATTGGTTATAAATCAGATAAGAGAGAAGACAGAATTTTGGAAATATATTTTATCTGAAATTTTCCATATTAAGAAATAAGTATACACACGCGCACACACAACACACACACACACAGCACACACACACAATCCATTATAGTCCATCATTTTCATCAAACTAGTGAAACAAAGAAAGTGCTGGTGGTAATAAGTAAAGCCTTACAGTAGAAAAGGATTTTAAAATTCCATCATGGAAAAGGCATAGCATATAAGTCTATAAACATACGAGGAACAATGAATCCATTCACATAGCAAAGTATATGTATTCATATATCAAGGAAAATGTAAAATTTTGTTTTGTAAAGGCAGTGCTAAGTAATACACTAGGGTCTTCAGAGTGCTTTAGTGTTTAAAGCTCAATATGCTATGGTTGACCATATAAAGCTGATAAATGTGTTTCAGAAGGGCAGTGAATCAAGGTCATGCTTCCTTACTTCCATATAGTCCAACCTTCTTCCTTCTTCATTGCCTCCAAAGTTAGAATGAAATAGTGAAAAATTATATTACTGCAATACCTATAAAAACCGTGAATGCAATGAGATTCTGCTAGAAGAATATAAAGTATGTCACAGGCAAGCAGCATAGCCAGGTGTGGGATTTCCAGCCATATGGATGGGTGTTGCTGCTTCCAGTTCTTTATCCCATACTATTTTAGGGGCATTTTTGAGGTATCATAAAGCTCCTTGAATGAGAAAATACATATAGGGCAAGCTCATTGAAACCTGAAGTCTCTCTGTCTACCTGTGTGTAAAGTAATAAAATCAGGCATTCTAAGGAATACAGCTATAGTGGGGATACAGCTTATCTTTTAAATGGTGGAAATTCTTATTCAGAATTTCTTCTTTATGTTAGTATAAGGATATTTCACACTTGTTATGCTCATTACTGTCTCCAAAGTTTCATGGTGATAACATGGAAGATTATCTCCTCTAGTCAGTTCCTTTTCAATTTATGTGCTTTAAAAAAATAATAACTTCCCTAACCATACTGTTATCTTTCTTTACTACAGGTATACAGTAGATTAAGTTAAAGCTTTAAGGGATTCTTTTTAAGGAAGCTCCAAATCTCTTTTTATGATTAATATGCTGCCACACTTGCCTTAGGTAGAAATATTATGTCAATCCATTTCTGAAAAACATGATGGCACTGCTTTATTGGTATTAAATTGCATTCAGTTTAAAGTATCCCAGAAGAATGTTAATACTTTTATTTTCAGTCTGGACATAGAGGTACACAACACATTAATTCAAATCACAAATGATACTAAATTGAGTGATGATATGAACACTCAGAGAACATGAACAGATACTAAAAAGAGATCCAGAATGAAATAACTAGTGTTCATACTTTACAAAGTCATTTTGGATATATATGGAGAAACATCCAAACACTGATTACTAATAGTTGGGAAATATTTTCTGCATGACTATTGTACAAAGAAACATGTGGCTGACAGAAACCAAAAAGGTGCAAATTTATATTAAAAACAGTATAAAGTTTAACAAATATGGTTAACATAGACTGAAGCCTCCATTAGGGTCTTAAGAAATGACTGATCCTTTCAAAGGAATAATATTCTCTAAACATGGTCTATCTGTTTAACTAGGCTATTGTATTGATGAAGGAAAATCACCAATATGGGAAGATATAGTCATCTGCTAAAACAGAAGTTTTACTGCTTTTATAAATAGAAATAGAAGAATGACAAGGAAAGAATGTGAAAAATTTAAGTTCATGAATGTACTTACACACAATGGCAATCTAAGATAAAGGAGAGATGCTTTATCACAAAACTATTATAAGACATACATGGAAACCAACCAGTATGTTATAAAGAGAACCTAATGGAATTGAGAACTCAGAAGTGGACCCAAAAGTATACAGCCAACTGATCTTTGACAAAGCAGGAAAGAATATCCAATGGAAAAAAGACAGCCTTTTTAACAGATGGTGTTGGGAGAATTGGACAGCAACATGCAGAAGAATGAAACTAGATCATTTTCTCACACCATGCACAAAAATCAACTCAAAATGGATAAAGGACCTGAACGTGAGACAGGAAACTATCAACACCCTAGAGGAGAAAGCAGGAAACAACCTCCTTGACCTCCACCGCAGCAACTTCTTACTTGACACATCCCCAAAAGCAAGGGAATCAAGAGCAAAAATAAACTGTTGGGACCTCATCAAGATTAAAAGCTTCTGCACAGCTAAGGAAACAACCCAGAAAATTAATAGGCAACCAACGGAATGGGAAAAGATAGTTGCAAATGACATATCAGATAAAGGGTTAATATCCAGAATCTATAAGGAACTCACCAAACTACACGCCCGAAAAACAAACAACCCAGTGAAGAAATGGGCAGAAGATATGAACAGACACTTCTCCAAAGAGGACATCCAGATGGCCAACAGACACATGAAACGATGCTCAGCATCCCTCCTCATCAGGGAAATACAAATCAAAACCACACGGAGATACCACCTCACGCCAGTCAGAGTGGCTAAAATGAGCAAATCAGAGAACTCTAGATGCTGGCGAGGATGTGGAGAAACGGGCACCCTCCGACACTGTTGGTGGGAATGCAAACTGGTACAGCCCCTCTGGAAAACAGTGTGGAGGTTCCTCAGGAAACTAACAATAGAACTCCCCTATGACCCAGCAATAGCACTGCTAGGAATTTACCCAAGGGTACAGAAATGCTGAGGCATAGGAGCACATGTACCCCAATGTTCACAGCAGCACTCTCCACAATAGCTAAAACATGGAAAGAGCCTAAGTGTCCATCAACAGATGAAGGGATCAAGAAGATGTGGTTTATCTACACCATGGAGTACTACATGGCAATGAGAAACAATGAAATCTGTCCATGTGTAACAACATGGATGGACCTTGAGGGTGTTATGCTGAGCGAAATAAGTCAGGCAGAGAAGGACAAATATCATATGTTTGCACGTATAGGAGGATTAGGAGGAACTTGACGGAGGAACAAGGGGGAGAAGAAGGGGGGAAATGGTGGGGGAAAGGGAGAGAGGCAAACCATGAGAGACTCTTGAATGCTGACAAAAACTGAGGACTGATGGACGTCGGGGGGAGGGGGGATGGGCATGGAGGAGGACTCTTGTGGGGATGAGCACTGAGTGTTATGTGGAAACTAATTTGACAATAAACTATTTAAAAAAAAAAAAAGAGAACCTAATGAAATGTGGTATATGGAATATTATCGCTGGGAGATGATCATGTCTGTAATTTAATAGCCAGTTTAAGTGGTAATTTCCATATCTGCCATTGGTTTATCTATATCTCAGTTTGGATATTTTTTATTAGCCTGTTACAACACCAATTTGTTATTTTTAAATAAAATTATTATAGGCCTGGTTAGATTTGTTTATTACTATTATAAAATACAAAAGGACACCCACATAATTTCTGTATTGAGCATTTCTTCTTGCTTCTGACATATTATGCAATGTTAAAAAAAAAAAAAAACAACCTAAATGTGCATTACCATACTTACAGTCAGATTTTAAGAGTGAGACAAAAAGTCTCTTGGCGTGCATAAGAATGTAAAGTTAGCTGTAAAAACCAGGAGCTCAAATGAGTCATTCAAAGTATTCTTCAGTTAAAGTTTAATGCTCTCCATACTCACTAAATGTCCAGAAATCAAACCATGATTATGAAATGCAAACTTTTCTCCCAAGCTCCAAACAATACATCAACAAAGAAACAACAAACTATATATTTAATGTTAACGAGTCATTTAGCATACTTCCTGATAAAGGCACAAGAAAGGGACTGTTGCTTATTTCTTATTTTGGAAGGCAGTACTGAACCTAAAATATAGCTACTCATGTGTGTTCTTATAGTCATATTAACACAACATCAATCAACCAACCAACCAAACAATAATTAAACACAAAACTAAAGTACTTAAAAACATTAGACACTTCCTCACTTCAAATTTTATTGTATGTTCTCTAACTTGTGAATATTTGTGATCTATATTGGTTTTTCCTTCTCTCACTTTCTCTCTTTCTTTATCTCTGTATCTACCTATCTATTAAAATATACATATATATCCAAATATTTTTTCATCTTCAGAAATGAGGTGTTAATTTTGCTAAGGGGGAATCAGAGGGAGTACTTACTCAGAACTGGGGAAGTTATCCTGAATTTCCCAGTTAAGCAAGGACATGGAAGAAGGGCTTGGAGTCATATTTTTTACCTCTTGTTCTCTAGAATTAACTCATTTTAAGATCTAGCATTCTGAAGTTCCATTATTCAGGGCCAGCTTGTTCTATTGCTCCTTAAAATCTTTACTGCTTCTCCCTTTTTTTCTTATGGATATATGAGATCAATGTAACTTTTGGTATTCAAGTGATCTTATTTCTGTCTATGTTTGGTAAGAAGCAAAGCAAAGAAAAAATAATCACTGTATAAAATGCTTTAATACAGTTTTAAACTAAGAACATAGAAGTGTGGGCAGGCCAGCTCAGCCAATCCTTACTGATAATGAATTTAGAACATGTAATGGGATAGGAGTTGCTATGTGGAAACAAGGTCAGGAAAGAGGTTCACTAGGGATGAACTCTGAAAATATTAAAATAAGTTATTTGTATTTTAGTATATCAGCTGTGGTTGAAATTAGACTTACTTACATAGATTGGAGTCATTGCACCATCCCAATCTTATTCTTTCCATTTCGAACATGTATCTTGGATCCATTCACTTCTTTCTCCTGTAAACATTTTCAAATGATTTTCCCACTTCCACTCTTTCCCATCTATCAGTGCTCTAAGCAGTTCCTTAACAAGGTTAGAAATACCCTGCCTTGTTTCCTCTGCATCTCTTCTACAGCCCCTAGTCCCATGTCATGGGTCTATTCCATCCTCCCTTGGCTCCAACCACACTGGTCTTTAATCAATATGCCAAGCACTTCAGGGATATGGTACATACTTCTTTGGGAGAATGGTCTTCTATTCCTTCTATTTCTGACCAGCTTCTTTTCAGGTTCTTTCCATTCAGATTTTGCACTAGAATTGTTCTGTTAGAATGCTTCATAAATCCCTGCATTTTTCCTTGATAGCACCTGTAGTGGTTGGTAACTAGGTACCTATTCCTGTTAATACATAAGTGATATTTTTCTCTGCCACTGTTTGAGTTCTATAAAGGCACCTCCCACCATCTTAGTACCCCTTAGTACCATCTTTCCAGTGTCCTCAAAGAGTACATGATGATGTTAGGTGTCCATGATTTTCTGGGGCATCATGGGTTCAAAACAATTTTCTAAGTATGGGAATATGGAGGTAGCAGGTTGATCTGTCTCATCTAATTTCAGAGATAGTAGAAATCCAAAGCAGCAAAGTAATGCTGTTCTGGTAGTAATTAAAAATAATAGATTTTCTTTTTAATGGAAAATAAACCTTTCAGAAATTACTTTAAATATTTATCTCCTCCTTTCCTAATTCAATTTTGACTTCTATTGAATATAGCTTCCTTAATGTTAAGTAGATCTCTATTCATTCAAAAGCCATTCATTCCTTAATATATGCTATTATATACACAGAAGTTCAATACACAAAGGTAAAGGATATAGTTCCTATCTCAAAGAATTTACAATCTACTTGGTGAGGCACACACAAATAACAAGAATGTTACAATGAAGAATGATACATGGCATGATAGATAGGAGCCCTGCGTGTTAACATAGTCCAAAGTAGGAGAATCCTACCCAGAATAGTTGGATAAAGTAGAGTTGTAAGAGGTGACACTTTGAATCTTGAAGTGCATTTACCAAGCCTAAAGACTATTGGGAACAGATGATGGATGATATTTTACACTGAGCTAGCTAATATTCTATTCAGGAAGGATTCTTAAAGTACAATGGCAGGATGAGATAGGTATATATTTACATACACACACCGATAGATATAAACAGACACATGATAGATAGATAGACACAGGATTTTTACTAAGACATTTCAAAATGAAACTATAATAATTAATACAGTAACTATTCATCCATGTATCTACCACCTAGTTTTCTCAAATGCAAAATTTTCTATTTTGTTTTAGATTTATTTTTTATTTAAGTAATATGATACATATCTTTGAAACTACCTGGTTACCATCCCCAATCTCACTATCTTCTCTCCCTTGTGGTAACTCATAATCATGAATTTGATGGATGGATTTTAAAGATTTATGTATTATACTTACAAATTTATAACATAAGTAGTCTCAAATATATGTGATTTCATAAAGTATGTAAAGAATTAATGATATTTTTGTTTCTTCCTTTCTCTATGTTCCTTTTATTTGTTTCTCATCATGCTTCCCTCCCTAGGATCTCCACTATTACAGTAAGTAGAAGTGATAGTAACACTCATTCATGTAATCATCCTGATTAATAAAATGTTTCTAATGTACCACCAGTAGGAACATTACTGAGTTTTTGATCCTATATTAGGTTAGGAAAAATTTCCTTCTTGTGTGCTGAACATATTTTTTAAAAATCATGAATTATTTTTCTGCCTCTGTGAGATGATCAAATGTTTTTTTCTCCTTTAATCTATTAATGTGTTGATGTTATCCTTCCTGCTGTGGCTTCTTGCTATCAAGATAATGATAATGATAATACTCATTAGCAAGAATGTACACGGGTGCGCAGAGCACCACATGACCCTGGCAATATACCCTCCTCCTACCTCAATGCCATCATCGGCAGGAATAAAGAGGGTGCCAAGGAAACTTCAGGTGCTCCTGGAAAGCCTCTGCCACACACATATATTCCTTTTCTTATGACCATAACCTGCCAAGAAGTCCAGCTCCTAGAGGGAAGTTATAAGTAAAACTAACTATTTACTCCTGTACTAAGGAGTAACCATCAAGATAAATCTAATGATGTCTTATGGTCTATGTATTTCAGCTACCACTATGCCCAAGATCACATATCTTTTGAACTCTTTCTAATGATGAATGGGGCCAATTACCTCTGCCAGAATATGTCTCCTTTCTTTGCCCAGTGCATGAGGAATTTGAAGTAATCAAGTGGCATTTGTGGAATTCTTGGGAACCAAGATTTCTGAACCTCCATGGTTTCCTACTTATTGCAGACACAGTGCCATATAAAGATCACCAAAGCGTATACACTATTATAGATAATAACTTCTCACCTTCAGGGATCTGATCTAAGCAGGCTATATTTTTTATTAAATGTCCTAATTCTTTATCAGGATAGGATATTACTGGACTACTGGGCCCTATGGTCATGTAAATCCTCTTTGGCTGCAATATGAGTTCCTTCTTACAAAATAATGCTATCTGGGATACTATTTAAGCCAGTTAAAACATTCTGTAGGCCTTTGGATAGTGGTGCTTCCAGAGTCCTTGTGGGCAGGAAAGGAAAACCACATGCACAATATTTACATATTCCAGTCAAGATAAACTGCTGTCCCTTATATGGTGAAAGTAATTAAAGTATCACCATGTGGTTATTGGGTGTTTTAGAGAGAAATGGATCCATATATAGGGCTCAACATTGGTCTCTGTAGTTTTAGAGGTAGTTTGGATATTTGACAACAGCAGTGTGGTAGGCTCATGCACAACCTCCATCCTTCTCACCTGATTACTCATGTCTCCATTTTGCTAGCATTGGCTGATGGAGAACAGGGACTGGTAGTAATGGTAGAGACTGGTTGATGTCAGTTGGAAGGGCCATTCACTCTAATTGATTGTTAGTGTCTCTTCCATAGTGACTATTCTTGTTGTCCTTAACCTTCCATACAAAAATCTTCATATTACATAGCTTCTCCCATCAATCCATCCACACAGTTCTTTCTTTTACCTTGTCCCCAGTCTTCTAATCTTTCTCCGTATAGACTGTGACTAACCAGCCAGGTTAATTGCCCCTGCCCATGAGATTTATACATGCTTCTCTTCCCACACAGAGTAGATGACTTAGTGGGATAATTTTTCATCCTGCTGCCTTTTCAAATCACCTTTGAAGATTTTACAGCAATAGTTTACTTCCAGCTTGCCTTCATATATTGGGCTTAACATTTCTATCTCTAAAGGTGGTTACAAAAAGTCTCCTCATATGACCACAGGTATTACCTGAGGAAGACACAACAGTCTAGCTATGGCAGATATCATGGGAATCTGGACCAGCTTCTCTTAAGGCTTAAATTTGCCCTTTAACCCTGACATACCTAATTTGGGATATACTACACTCATCTTAGAGTAATTGTTCCTAGTCCTGCCTTAATTTATGAGTTGATGGGTTCTTTCACATCTTATGACATTGCCACTTTCCCCTGGACAAGCACTCTGTATATACTAGGCCTTAATGTGGCTGTGGCTAAGTATCTGCTTTGATGGCATGGCCTGGCTCCCTATCACCAAGGATCAACTCTGGGACTCTCTTATTGGAGCTTACCATAGATTCCACACAGTATATTTTCTACCACAGATACCTCTAATACTATAAGGTCTGCCATGTTGTATGGCCAAAGTAGCAGAGTTGTTCACACCACAGGCTAAATCCACTAGTTGCTACTCAATTTGGCAAACTTCCATGTTACTCAGAGAAGTAATTGCAAGCATGAAATTTGCTGTTTCCAAAACCCAAAGAAGTTTACTCAACTTTGGGCTTTCCACTTTCTTAGCCACAGGTGTAAATTTAAATATTTGTTTTTTACTTTGGAGGGGTTGTCCTGCCATATCCCTGGGCCCTTAAGACCGTCACTGATGTGTTAGGTCCTTAAATTATCATAGATTTTGTTTCCCAACTTTTGGAATTCATCTCTTTCCAAGGCTTCTAAAATACTTACCACTGTTTGTTTTCTGGACTTTTTAATACCATGTCATCAAAATAGAGAACCAACGTGATGTTCTGCAGAATATCTAAATAGTTCAAGTCCAAGTCTCTTTGGACTATATTATGATAGTGAGCAGGAATGTAGTGTAGTTATTCATCCCAAGTGAACAAGAACTATTTTTCTTCCTTCTGCCAGATTGGGATAGAATTAAACAAGATCGAGCTTATTAACCAGCTCTAGCAAATACATCACAGTTGGTACAACAGCTACTCACAATTTAAGCTACTAATTAGTTATATTTGTAGTGGTACAATGCTCTCCTTTAGAATTCATCCAATATTCTCAGATATCAGATATAATTTTCTGGTATTACCAGCCAGGCATCATCTAGATTTTTGAGAGAGGTAATAATTCTTACCATGGTGCTAGAATGAAATATTGTTTTTAAATTACTCCTTGTCTTGATGTGAGGGCAGATTCTGGTGTTTCTATTTGGCCTTCCCTAACCATGGTTTTTACCCCAAGGCCGAGGAATAAATGTGGCTTTGCCAACAACTATGTCCAAATCAGTTGTAAACGTAAGGATCCAGTAAACTCACTGTGAACTACACAAATACTATGACCTCATTTATACTTCCATTCTAACAAGACCCTATGATGTTGCTGTGGTTCCTTCACTAGAAATGCCAGCTCAAATCCTTTGTTTAAGAGTTCTTTCTGAGTATTCCTTTCCCCCCAGTATGTAGTTTCCTGAATAAATGATCATGGTTCCCTTTAGCAGATCATTACCATATTCACTTACTGTAGCATCACCAAGTCCTTTCTCTGTACAATGTTAAAGATGACCAGAGCCCAGGAATCCTATAAGAAAGTGTTGGCTAAACCACACCCCCCACACACATACACAGAGTCTCCTCATCCTTATTTTCAGAGAAATTGCTTACTTCAAAGAACCACTTTTCCCCATATGACTGAGATAAATCTCCTGGAAAGCTCTCATGTTTACTTATGAGAAGGACAAACAAAGACACTCCAAATTCCTATGCATTGTTTCACAAATGATTGCTGGACTATTTATTTTTATTGATCAATCAGAACAAAATGTTTGTTGACAAAATTCTCTCCTTCTCACAGCATTGTGAGATTGAAATTTCCTTCACTCACTAGCCTACACGAGCATCAGAACATGAAAAAATCAATGCTTAACACCCTCCTCTATTTGTCCAGGCAACTGATCTCAGGGGAAACTTCAACTGTCCGACAAAGCCATCCTCTCATCCCATGCCTCCATGCTCAGTTCTTTCCAGTTTTGTTTACTACTCCCTATAATAAGAAAGCTCCTTCCTGCAAGAACTCTAGGATGCTTGTAGATGTTATATTTAGAACCTTCTCCCTATTGTAAATGCCTGTTCTCTTAATGTAATAGTACCCCTCCTCTTACGGCAATATACTTGTTGAATAAAGTCTCTTTTTATTTACATTTGGATTTTTTAAAAATTTTACACCCTTGTTTTTCCAAATGCTTCCAGGTTTGGAAACTGGAAGCATCCATGAAATGGATGAAAGATCATGTCATTTCAGTTGCCCTCAGTTTCATGATCATCTACCCTTGACTTCTTTTTATTGTATGCATTGATCAATATACTTGTTGATAGCCCATCTGTTTTTCCCAGAGAAACTTTGTTTTATTAACATCTCTATAGCTCTCTTTGGGTCAGAGCCATCTGGTTAGAATTGTGGACTTGTCATTTATTATATAATTGCATCCACCTTACTTGTGATGATTAAAATGTTGCCACCTGGCCTCTCCAGTTTTGAGATCCTGTCATTCTCACTGAAATCTCAATAGCATCTCTTATCATTATCATGGGCTTACAGATGACAGGTACAGCTGAGCTTCTCACTGATTCTGATGCCCCTTTCATGAGAGCATTCCTTATCACCTTGGTAACTAGAGTGTTCTGCAGGCCTTCACATGAGATGTTTATCCACTCTAGTATGTCCACTTCTCTGAGATTTTTTAAATCTCTACTGGTATAGTTCAAACAGTTCTGGAACTTCTACTTCATTTAATCTGGGGTTATTTCTCCTAAGAGTAATCCAGAGCCATTCTAGTTGGGTCATTGCAAAGGTATAAATTCTGTATCAGAGCACAATGCTGACCTACTGATAGGTTTTCCACATCCAAGTGTATATTTCAACACCCTTGATCCAGCAGACTCAGGATTCAGCCCTACACATATAGTTTTTTGGATCCTGCTGGTATTTATTGGCTAGGTTCTGCAGCTCCTTTCAGTTATAAACACCTTTCTATAGCAGGCCCATCACCAACACTTCCCTGGCTAGATTGTGTTATTGGTTTTGCAGACAAGCAAGGAGGAAAACAAGAAGGCATGCATTTCTTTCAAGGTAGTCTGTGCATCACCTTCAAGCAAGGAGGACACCACTCTTTAACAGAGATAAGTGGGTGAATTACATAGACACAAAGAGTTCAGGGAAATCTAAGCATTCAGGAATTCCTAGTGCATCAATCCATATTTTACTATTCCAAATGTAATCACACTACTCCTTCCCAAGTCCAACCTTAGTTGGGCAGCCTTGCCTAGGTTAAGAGTTTAATCTCCTCTGGAACTCTACTACCTTTTCAGTTATGTGCCAGACCTTTGGCGTTCTATTTTATGCCTTCCAGCTGCAAGAAGTGAAAGTTTTGTTTTATGCTTCCAAAGAGGCATTTTGGTGTTCACAATTTGCCTCAAATCCATGATTAATTGCTCTCAACCTTTCTTTGTCTTTCCTTTATAAATAGCACTAAGCAACAGACATTTAATTCCATAGATTTATCCCCCATATCTTTCAAATGCCTGAGATATTGAACCCTCCAATGCATTCCCTACAAAAGACCTGGAAAAATATGGTATTAAAGACAGTGCAAGTTTTAATAACTGCATAGCTATATCATGTCATAGGCTACTGATACTCCACCTATCAGTGGGGATGTGGTTCTCATTGCTAGTTGGGTGGTCAGTGTTCAACTCCAAACCCCTATTTTAAAGTAGATTTTAAAATACTACAGGTTTGAGCCTTTGGGAAACAGTTACCAACAATCTTGTGTAAAGGTGAATTGCATAAATTACTGACATAACCACACTTTGACAAATTTAAAAGTACAAAACTCATACAAAGTATATGTTCTCAAAACAAAAAGGAATTAAACTGGAAACTATTAATAGAAGGATATCTGGAAAATCCCCAAACAACACATTTTTAAAATCCTATGTATCAAAAAGTCTCAAGAGAAATTAAATATATCTTGAACTAAATGTGGTGAAGGCAGCAAAAGCAGGGCTTAAAGGAAAATTTATAGCATTAAATGCATATGTTAGAAAAGGAAAAAAAAACTATGTTAGAAAAGAAAAAAAAACTATAATTGATAACCTCAACTTCCAATTTAAGATGTTAGAAAAAAAGAATAAATTAAGCTAAAGTAAGCAGAAAAAAAGTCATAATAAAAACTAAGCTAGATCAATGAAATTGAAATAGAAAAACAATAGAAAAATTTAATAAATCAAAGCTTGTTCTTTTAAAAGATTATTAAACTTGGTAAATCTAATAACCAAGCCAATCAAGAAAAAGAGAGGACAAAAATTACAAATATAAGAAATGAAAAAGGGTCATCACTAACTGATCCAATGGACAATAAAAGGATGATAAAGAAATACTATGAACAATTGTGTCCACAAACTTAACAATGTAGATAAAACAGACTAGTTTCTTGAAAGCAACAAGAGGGGCGCCTGGGTGGCTCAGTTGGTTAAGCGTCCGACTTCGGCTCAGGTCATGATCTCACAGTTCGTGGGTTCGAGCCCCATGTCGGGCTCTGTGCTGACAGCTAGCTCAGAGGCTGGAGCCTGTTTCAGACTCTGTATCTCCCTCTCTCTCTGCCCCTCCCCTGCTCATGCTGTCTCTCTTTCTCTCTCAGAAATAAATAAAACATTAAAAAAATTTGAAAGCAACAAGAAACAGAAATTCACAGATAAGCCAAATAAGATTTTATCTTTTAAATAAGCTGAATAGATAATTAATAACCTTCCAAAAAAGAAAGCACTAAGCTCAGTTAGGTTCACTGTTGGTTTCTACAAAACATTTAAGAAAGAAATAATATCAATTCTTCACAACCTCTTGCAGCAAGTAGAAGCAGAGGAAATACTTTCCAATTCATTTTATGAAAACAGCATTATCCTAATACAAAAACCACATACAGCATTTATGAAAAAAGTACAGACCAAGGGATGCCTAGATGGTTCACTTGGTTAAGCATCTGTCTTGGGCTCAGGCCATGATCTCATAGCTCCTGAGTTCAAGCCCCACACCAAACTCTATACTGAGACCTCAGAGCCTGAAGCCTGCTTCAAATTCTGTGTCTCCCTCTCCTCTCTCTCTGCCCCTCCCCGCTCATGTTCTGTCTCTGTCTCTCAAAAATAAATAAACTTAAAAAAATTAAATAAATTAAAAAAAAGTACAGGCCAATATCTCTCATGAACAAAGATGCACAAATCATCAGCAAAATATTAGAAAACTGAATATAGTGATGTGTTAAATTAATTATAGAGCACATCCATGAGGGATTTATTCCAGGTACACAAGGCTGGTTTGACATTCAAAAATCAGTCTATCTAATGTACCACACAAACAGTATAATAAAGAAAAACCATAAGTTCACATCAACTGACTAAAAAAAATTGACAAAATAGAAAACTCACTCATGATAAAAATTCTTAGCAAACTTAGAAGAGATGTAAACTTCCTCATCTCAGTAAAGAGTAGCTATGAAAGCCTACAATTAACATCATAATTAATATGAGAAATTAGATAAGATTTGAAACAAAATCTTATTGTTTCAAATAAGCAAGCTGTATCATGCTTGTTTTTCTTATTATTCCCTCTTATTACTCCAATTTAATGTCATACTAGAAGTCCTATTTAGTGTACAAAACATACATATATGCATATATAAATTCAATAAAATGTAAACAACATAAGAAGAAAATTAAAATTATCTTTCCTTTCAGATGGCATGAGTGTCTATGTGAAAATATCAAAGAATATATACACAAATTCCTGGAACTAACAAATATATTCTTGAGTGTACCCTCTCAGTATACAATGTCTATGTACGAAAGTCTACTGCTTTCCAATACACTAACAATTAGCAGTTGGAATTTTAAGGTTTAAGAAACCATTACATTTAGCTCTGTGAAGAATGCTGGTGTTAATCTGATAGGGATTGCACAGAATATGTAGATTGCTTGGGGCAGTATCGTCATTTAAACAATATTTATTCTCCAATCCATAAGCATGGAATTTTTTTTCTTTTTCTTTTTGTGTGTGTCTTCAATTTCTTTCATAAGCCTTTTATAGTTTTCAGTGTATCTTTTTTTTTTTTATACCTCTTTGATTAGGCTTATTCCTAGGTATTTTATGGTTTTCGGCACAATTGTAAATGGGATCGATTCCTTGATTTCTCTTTGTGCTGTTCCATTATTGGTTTGTAGAAATGCAATCTATTTCTGTACATTGATTTTATGTCCTGCAACTTTGTTGAATTCATATATCAGTTCCGGCAGTTTTTGATGGAGTCTTTTGGGTTTTCCACATAGAGTATCATGTTGTCTGCAAAGAGTGAAAGTTTGACTTCCTCCTTGCCAATTTTGATGCCTTTTATTTCTCTGTATTGTCTGATTATTGAAGCTAGAACTTCCTACACTATGTTAAATAACAGTGGTGAAAGTGGACATCCTTGTCATCCTTAGGGGGAAAGCTCTCAGGTTTTCCCCGTTGAGAATGATATTAGCAGCGGTCATTCAAATATGGCCTTTATGATCTTGAGGAATGACCCTTTTAACCCTACTTTCTTGAGGGTTTTTATCAAGAAAGAATGCTGTATTTTGTTAAGTGTTTTCTCTGCATCTATTGAGAGGAGCCATGCTGTTCTTATCCTATCTTTTATTAATGTGGTATATCACGTTGATTGATTTGTGGCTATTGAACCAGCCCTGCAGGTTAGGAATAAATCCCACTTGATCGTAGTGAATATTTTTTTTTGTATTGTTGGATTCAATTGGATAGTATCTCGTTGAGAAGTTTTGCATCCATGTTCATCAGGGAAATTGGTCTGTAATTCTCCTTTTTAGTGGGGTCTTTGTCTGGTTTTGGAATCTTAAAGTAATATCCTTGTAGAATGAGTTTGAAAGCTTTTCTTCCATTTCTATTTGTTAGAACAGCTTCAAAAGAATAGGTATTAACTCTTCCTTAAACGTTTGAGAGAATTCTCCTGGAAGGTCATTGGGCCCTGAACTCTTGATTTTTTGGGGACATTTTTGACTACTGATTCAATTTCTTTACTGGTTATGAGCTTATTCAAATTTTCTGTTTCTTCCTGTTTCAGTTTTGATAGTTTATCTGTTTCTAGAAATTTGTCCATTTCTTTTATTGTTTTTTTTTTTTTTTTTTTTTTTTTTTTTTTAG